>NW_020538040.1:29915190-29951933 GCF_003426905.1 Ctenocephalides felis
TTTTTTTTTTTTTTGATGCAAAAGAAAAATTTGGCTTATAGAGGTTTATATAGAGAACTGAATATATATACAAATGATTTTAAGAAAAATATTTGCCAATTAGTACAAGTTCATCCAGAGTTTATTCTTATATAAATTAAATTGACTCAATATATCAAGTTATTTTATAAATGGATTACTGATAAATTTGACTCACAAACTGTAACCGTAATTAATTTCTTATAAAATGTATTAAACATTGTTCAAGTAATTTTATTAAAAGCGATTTCGTAGTCTCGGCAATTAAAATTTTTATAAATTTGTTTGTTTGTTTGTTTGAAAACATTTATTTATTCCATAACATATTTTTTTTTATTTTCATCTAAACTACAACTGCCTGAAAGGGCATTCAGTAATTGTTGTGATTAGTTATTCAATAAGATTTTAAAATACTACCCATTGGTAGTATTTCAAGTTAGTATAATAAATATAAATATGTGACAATAATATTCCATAATATGATACATAAGAGTAGATTTGAGCATTTATGCTTTTGTATATCTATCTTATGATAACAATATAATTCATAAAAAATAATTATTCAAAACATTTTTGATGATGTAAATTCAATCAATTAAATGTATAATTATGGAAAAAAAATTATAGTGAAATTTATGAAAATAGATATATAATATTAGTGTTTATTTGCATTTTCTCATTAATATATAGTGATACGAAATTTCTTTGAATAATTATATCAACTCTTTTAATCTTTCATTCTTTTTTATATATTTGAATCAATTTCAGGCATTTTAAAATATGCTTGACTCTAACATTAATTGCACATATAATTAACAAAATGTAACTGAAATTTATTAGTAATTATTAATAAATATATTGATTGAATGCAAAAATAGTCATTCAATTGAAATACTATTCATAACATACTAATTAAGCGTGCAATTGAACTTTTGAATTTAAATATGACTGGTGCATTTTCATAGGGATTATAGCAGTATACATTACACTACATTAAATTGAGGATAAAATATTATAAATAAATAACATACATTCATTAAAAACGTGATACAAAGGTTAAATAAAACAGCTTGATTTTGAATTTAAATATTTTGCTATAATTTCAATAAAAAATATAAAAAAAATCAACATTTATTTTACGAAACACTTAATCAGAAATATAATTTTGTCATCATTGCATATTTAACATTAAAGATTCACATTATATGCACAGTTTGGTTTCTGAACTATTTTTCTTAGTTTTTTACTCATTTTACTTAAATATACGATTTTTAAAAAATCATTAACTGTAGGTGCGTTTAGCTTGATGTATGTTTTTGTAGTTACCAACGCCAATGAAAATGATTTTGGCGATCACTAACAGTACCAGATGATGTACTTTATAATTATCACACAAAATAAAGTCTGGGCACGACTTAGGTGGAGGAGCAACTTGGACAACCTTACAGTACTAAATGATGATAATTTATAATTATCAAATAAAATAAAGTTGGGATACGACTTAGGCAGAGGTACAACTTGGAGGTACAACTTGTACAATCTTACTTCTTAATGATGTATGTTTTTGTAGTTACCAATACCAATGCAATTGATTTTGGCGATCACTAATAGTATCAGATGGTGATAATTTATAATAGTCAGATATAATTTAGCCAGAGTAGGACTTAGGTAATGGTACAACTTGGACAACCTTACTCTATGTATACTGCATACTACTACTAAGAATGCGTTCAGTTTGACAATTATTATTCTATGTGTACAATATGTTCAATTATGTTTCCTTTACCTTTGAGAATCTGTGCCGTGTTCCATGTCTTTACCTCGAGGCATGGCCGTACGGACCTCTTTTTTGCTAAATATATGTGCAGAGTGCAGATTCTTCACACTGTTGTATATCAGCGCGAAGACACAATTGCGACCAGAGTACTCTTTGTTTTTGTTCAACTGGAAGCTCCGCACGAAACATATGTCCGGAAAACTGCGCATTGCGAACGAAAAGAAAAACTGGGAAGAATTTCTTACTGCTGCAACTACTTTCGGGAAAAAAATACTTGTTGACTTTTATTATCATAATCTGTCATAAGTGTAATGAATTATTTTCTTTTGCTACTCATAATACGTTATATAATTATGGTTTTTAATTCATACTACTTATGCTCATATTTGCTTGAATTATCAGATTTGTTTTTGGATTTCCTTGTAATTTCACTCAATTAGTACATTATTTTAATGATTAAACTTAATTCTACGCGATTTATATTTAAAACAGTTCCTGTCGTGGTTTAGTGGTTTAGGAACGTGGCCTAGCACAAACTTGTCTCCGATTTGTTCTCAACCTCGGCCAACTTGATATCAAGCAGTATGATATTAAATTTTCACTTGAGGTTAAAGATTTCAAATTTAATCTCAGGTGAAAATCGTCTTTCGTTGGCAACATGAATACACCATGATAATTAAATACACATGATTATTAGATACACATGTCTAATATATATAGTCTGCACATAGAAGAGTTGTTGACTACTGGGTTGCCTTCTCGAGAAAAATACTAGGTTAGAATGTGTTCTACCAAATACAGTTTATAGAGCATGTAGGGGCTGTTAAAAAAAATGAACCTATTGATAGAAAATCATGATTTGTGGTAAATTATTTATTGGATATTAATATATTATCAGTATTCAAGATTTTGAGATTTTGGACCATGTAAAAAACAAAACAGGCTTTTCTTTTGAGAACAAATTGCTCACTGTTGTTCTTTTTGGTTCCAAGATTTGTGAGAAAACTATATTCATTAATTAAAAAATTATATCAATTGAGGGTAATCTTTATTTATATAATACTCGTAAACTCTTTCGAATATTACAATATAGTTAAAAGAAAATTAAATGTTATGACTTAATAAGCTTGTCTACACAAAAATTTCTCATGTAATTGAAGATATTAGTAGAAATACAAGGAAGAAAAAAAGTTAAAAAATCCATAAAGCATACTCCGTTTATTATTTAAAAGAAAATAAGAATATTACATTTAAACAATATTTATTTTCATTTTGCATTTGCATATTAATTTAAATAAGATACACTTGCCTTTTCTTTTTAATTTTATTACAAAATTCAACATGTTACCAGTATTCAGAAATTTGTGTGTATTGGCTAGAAAAATAAATGAAAGAATTTCTTACATTAAGGGTTTCATGATGAGTGATTGAAAAATTCGATATCCAAAGATATATAACAATGTCCTGTTTATCAATTCCAACACTTCTCTTGTATGAATAACTTTTACCATTAAATTTATATTTTACTTAATATATTATGATAATATAATATTTAATTAGATAGTTCAAAGATGCACCGAGATTTAATAAACTGCTTACTATAAGTGCATCAGTAGAACGTTTATATTTTTATTCATGAATCGAGTTTATGAAAACAGGTTTTGCGAACCATTAATTATGATCTGTTATAGAGATTCCAAGAACATTAAACAATATGTGTATTGCACATAACGTATGCAGAATTAGCCAACTGAATCGAATTTGGATAGAAATTGGATATAAGTAAACAAAATATTTTTATGTTTTTTACTTCGTGAAAGAGATGTTTGTTTTTGCCCAAAAATACGATTCGCTAATTTTAAATTTTCTTGACGTTTCAAGTGATTCTCAATCAAATGAGACTAAACTTGGAAAAAGGATGTATGTGTTTTGTGTGTGTGTATGAGCCGATTTTTTATTTTTTTTTGTAGACTTTTTCTCAAAAACGGTTAGACCGATTTCTAAAATTTAAACCATTCGATGTACAAAACTGGTAAACGATAGTCCTTATCAAGTTACGACGATCGACCGAGCCGTTTCTTTGTAATTAGCAGAAAAGTGAAAAATGTTTTGTCAACGTTTTAGCCCTCATTCCTGAATCAATTTTGAAAATTCAAAAACAGTTCGAAAGATATTGGTTGGGAATTCTGCTAATTAAATTGGAGTTAAAATCTGAATGGTGCAAGGAAACATTTTTATAACTTTTTTCTTATCTCCATGGTTGACCACCCCTGCAATCTTGAAAGTTCTCATTACATACATGCGGTCTGAGTCTAGTGCACGAAACGCTTTCTATTCGGTATCCTATGCACATGAAGTAGTTGGTGTTATAGAGAACCCATCACCTATTTTATGATGCATAGATAAATCATAAAATAGTATTTTCTTCAACGAACACATGCGCGATCTTAAACTGAACCATCCTGCTGCCATTCGCTATATAGAAAGTCTTAGTAGCGAATTCAAGAAACTCGGCCAATGTTTTATACAGATTTCGAATAATTAGGTATGACCAATTACATAGGAGGAAAGTACTTCAGTTCGTATGGTGTGATTCACAGATTTATGTCGATGACAATTTCTTGCTTTGATATAATTTTGCCGTTTAAAAATTTTGCAGTAATTAAAGTTATTAAGTCGACCAACCAATGGTATGCATGAATAAATATTATAGAACAGCTCACATGGATTTAATTAGAGGTTAAGTGGTTTATAAATATTCTTATGTGTCATAATATTTGAGTTTAAGTTATGTGTCATAGATGGCGCAAGAATTTACTTAATGACATATGCTAATAACAAATATAAGAAACTTTCAATTGGCGCGTGCTCTTTCTAAATGTTTATTATTTCTCCTAGTCCAGAAATACAGTACAAAAGAGCTTTCCTTTTCCTACACATTTATCCCATTGTATATATAAATACGCACTTATTTATATTATTTAATAACGGTTTCTCCTCCAATTGCAATTGAAAGGTATATAATTACATATATGTAGGGTTTTTGAGCACTCTCGAAAATAGATCGGCTTTATAGTTCACCTGTCCGTTCGTACTGAATCCCATTTCTATGGTTGTCGTAATCGCACAATAGGCCAGAACCGAACATGAATCGATAACAACCCATAGTAGGGCATAGGGTATAGGGTATAGGGCCCATTCAAACGATTTGTTTAGAAATTTGCTCCATTATGATGCTCAACGTATGCCTATTAATGGTTAAACAATGCGAGATGAATCCGGGGCCAATTTTGGATGCTTAGTTAGCGTTGTAACAATGCACTGATTAATGTAATTGTTGGAGGTTAAGGGTGATAAATTGTTAATCGATTGCCAGAATTGTAGGAAGACGGTGCAGATATTGATTTTGTAACAGACTTACTGTTTAGAAATGATCCTTGTTTATCTTAAATTTTTTACCTTTAATATTTCCATTATTTTACCGCAGGAATGACACTGCTGTACGAGCCAGCCTCCCAAAATCTATAATCAATTTTATCATATATAGTCTAACAAAATCTATCATTGATAAACTGCTTAATTCAGTATTTGATAATATTTACAACCGAGCTTGTGTGTTCATTCACAAAAATTTGCATAATTACGAATCGAATTTGCATGAGAATATGTTTAGTGATACACATATTATAAAACTACTCTATTGATAAAGCCATTTAATTTTAAATCAATGATTTTGCATAATTATATTAATATTGAGATTGAAACCAGTTCGGAAGCGATTTTATAAATTCGGAAGAGTAAATTAATGCCAAAAATGGTAAGAGAATTACTTATACAAAATGATAGAATACAGATAGATACAGATATTGCAAAAGAAAGTTTACTAAATGCAGTATTTATTTTTAAGTACAGATAATAGAAAATACTGCAATGTAATCTGAATTTGTTGCGACAAAACTTTTGATTTTTTTTTAACTCTAAACTTATTGTTAGGGGCCAATTTTTGGATGCAATAAAAGTGTTATGGTTTTACTATCTTACGGGTTCACCTTCGTATGAGTTGGTAGTATCGAACTGTCGAAAAGCTCTGTATTTGCTATGCGATCAGGTTTTACACATAAAAGTAAAACCTAACTTCACGTATGTGTTATCAAAGACATCAGAAAGTTGCACGATAAGATTGTTATGTTACGTTTGTGTGTTTTGTAGGTTTTATGTGTAAATGGCCTGCACAGCCAATACATAGATTTTTAACATTTTGTTTCTACCAACTCATACGAAGATAGACCCGCAACATAGAATTACCATAACATTTCTTTTTATTCGAGAAGTGGCCCTTTAGCATATCTCTCTTGTTTCAATAATATCATCCATTTTAGTGTTTGTTATTATAATGCCAGAAAATGATATGCTTGATGCTTTTATAACGACTGGTATATAGATAAATCTAATACTAAATGTTATGTTAAAGCATGATATATAATTAAATCCCAAATAACGCTATGTAATAGCAAATAGCACTTTGGTCCCATAATCACTAATATGAGATAATAGTTTTCTGACATAACTTCAAACGCTCTTTTTGATGTTATTTCATCCTTTGTGTCAGAAGTTGCTGGTCATTGACTTTCGTTATAAAAGGGTTTTAGTATGTATGGAAAACTTGCCAGACATTTGTATGAATTACTAATTGGTACACGTTTTACAAAATGGTTGTTTGCATCGAATGATAAGTAATTATAATCAAAATATCAATTCCAAAGTTCTATTTTAGATCCGCTGATCTGCACGTCGCTTATAGTGGTGATAAATTATGAATACTTCGCAAAGTGACAATGACGAAGGTTTAGAGCAAAGCCATTAACGTTTGACAGGCGGGCGAACATTTCGGTGCAATATAAATATTAAATATTAATGGCTTAAAATGCATTTTACTTTTATAAAATGTTTTCTTTAAAAATACCCGTCGCTCTGTTATTTTTACTACCGAAACGTGAATGAAATAGATACATATAAAAATTTTATCGTGTCTGAGACGTGGCTACCGACCGACATGTGTGAAGAATAGATCTACAACGTCCGCCAAGAAATCATTTTTACATTTTGTTTAAGAAAGGTGTTGAAATTTTGCCAATTTTACAGATAGATAGAAAACGTGAAAATCAGTTTTTTGGCAACGTGACGCATATAAATTAGGCACATACAATGCATGTGGTGTGTTCTTATCTTTTAATGGCGCTTTTGGAAAATGAATATTTTTTGGCTATTCATTTGAATCAGTGATCCATATGCAGAAGATAAGAATTTTTATAAAGCTTCTTTATTATAAAATAATATTTTGAAAAATGAGCAGAAAAGGTATAAAACGTACTTTGCGGAGATGCAAGTTAGTTTACATTCTGATGAATAGCCTAATACAATGGTTTCAAAACTTCTGGTATTTTTGAAAATAGTATTTTGGAAACAGCTTTAGGCCCCCTCTTGGAACAGCTTCCACGGCCCTAACAATTTCTTTGGGAGCGTCCATTAATCACGTGATCGATTTTTTCTTAAGAATTTTTGGACCCCTCTCTTTGGTGATACTAAAAATAACCCCCCCACCGCCCCCCCAGGCATCACGTGTATTTTTAGTTACAAGAAAAAATGGTAAAACTTTGGATATTTTTTTTTTGAAAATGTTCAGATTGTTTCAGAAAATTCTGATAAAAAATACACACTTGACACATTATTATACCCCCCCCCCTCCTTTTTCTAAAAATCTCAAATGATTAATGGACGTCCTCCCCTTTTTTAATATCAATTTTTGCTACAAGTATTATTAAAAACTCTAGTGATTTTGAATAATTCTGAATAAAATATAATATAAAATAAAAGAAAGTCTTTCCATATAAACGCCATCCATATAATAAAAATAAAAAAAAATAGTTATGAATTTTTTCTAACAATTTAATTAAATTTTAAATTATTTTACAGCTGTCACAGAGTTTAATTATAAAACATATAAAAAAAAATTAGTAATAATTGTTCGAAGAAAATGACCTTTATAATGCGGAAATCTAAATACGAGAGACCAAGGCTGTAAGAAGCTGCAAAAATTGCATCGGTTATTAATTTCAAGATGACTAATCATAATAATACATGAAGTCCTTGCTTTTGTTTAATTTTTTCATTAACGTATTTACAATTATATCATTTTATTTCAAAATCAAATAAAACGTTACCAGATCTTCTACAATCAGCAAATTATCTCAATTAGGCTTACACTATATAAATGAAAAATTAATCAAATCAACAATAACAATGTTTGTAAACACTTTTATCTCATAACATTTACAATAAGCTATAGCAATTAAGCAAATGGGTCATTATACTAATGAGTAATATAAATTGAGACATATTATCAAATGAATCATCAGATGATTGCATTGTTTTTAGTGTTAAATGAAGAATGACTCTTGCGGTTGTAAGATTCTTTATTAAAACCATAGATTAATGACAGCTCACTGGAAATTAGAGGAATAATTATAAAGGCTAGTAATAGTCTTTTAATTTACAACTATTCGTATTTTGATGGCAGTTAATTAAATTATGGCCATATTAAAATACATTTTATATTTTACATACTACTTTGTCTTTTTTTGTTCTATATTAAAATAAATAATTCAAGGTATAAAAATCATATTTATATATTTATTTTTGTATGGGGTAAATATTAGAATCAAAAAAAAAATTTTATATAGCCTAATGGCTTATAGATTGTAGATGTTCTGATTACATTCAATGTATATTAAAATAATAATAATAATAATAATAATAATAATAATTTTATTGTTTTTTGTTCTACATAACAAAACTTCATCAAGAAAAGTATAAAAATATTTTTTATTGGCGTCTTCTAAATAATGTGAGACCTTCTGCAATCTACAGAGCCGGTCGCCACAACACTTCCACCTTCAATAGGGTCGCCACATGCATGTGAGTAGGTATATGTATTAGGGTGGTCCTTAATATGGACATTTTCGAATTTCCTTGTTCTCAAGGGATCAAATGGTTCTAAATTGATAAACAATTCTCTGAAAGTTTTAGCTCTTAATATTGTCTTTTAGATAGAGCGCAATTCAATCATAGTTTTGTATGGAAAAAGCATGAAAAATTTTGCAGAGTGTCGAATTTTAAATAAAAAATGACACAAATTTTCACTTTTAATTCATTTGTCGCTAAGGTATACTAAAAAATTGTTTTTTTAATTCTCAAAAATTTTTCCATGCTATTTCCATACGAAGTTTGATTAAATTGCGTACTATCTAAAACACAATATTAAGAGCTAAAACTTTGAGAGAATTGTTTTTTATCAATTTGGAACCATTTGAGCCCTTGGGAGCAAGGAAATTCGAAAATGTCCATATTAAGGACCACTCTAATATATATGTATGTATGTATGCGTGTGTATGTATGTATGTATATGTATATTACAAATGACCTCTGCTTCCTGAAAATGTAATTTCGTACCGAATCGAAACATGTACTCTGGCACATACGAGTTCATATATCCATAAGTCACTTCCTCGTCCCCGTACTTTGACGATGTTATCAATATCCGTGTTAATGGGTTATGTTGACGCTTAGTTATCAGCAGCCGTTATCTTATTAACCTTCTAAACTCATTAACTGAGTTGTTAACAACAGAATGGAATATTCATTACAGAATCGCTCTTATCATTGTATACAGTAGAGCGTAATAATGTGCAACACAGCGCATAGTAATTGTCAAGCGGTTTAATAGAAGATAATCCCAGGCACATGTGCACCAGGATCAAAGTGAAATAGAGCATTCGTGGTATTAATTGTTGTTTCGCTAATTAGAAAGGTATTAGGATTCTAAATGATGTCATTTAATTTAAGATGCAGAGAAAATATGTCGAGTGTTATTGTCTCTGCCGGAGGCCGTTTTCCTACTGCTGCTACTGTGATTTTGGATCTTTACCTGGAATCGCCATGTACCGTGATCAAAACCACCAATTTGGAACATCTTATGTCATGCTGTGGTATTTATTGATAATGGAAATGATTATAATAGTTTCCGGTTCGATAATGGATAATTCGATTCGATTCAGACGTGTTTTTGTTCTGGTTGCTACTGTGATTTTGGGTCCTTACCTGGAATCACCATGTACTGTGTTCAAAGCTTTCAGTTAGCTGAAGTTGAAACTTGTTCGTCTCTATTTTCATTCAAATCGTGATGGAACTGAAAAACCTGAAAACCTGAACCTGAAAAGAAGATTTTGCTTGATACGACTTCTCGCATAATACGCCACTTTACCTTGGTTTCTGCACATTCAAACATATTGTCCCTACACCGATTAGTACGATTTCTCTTCTACGAAGCATTTTTAGTCTGGACGAAGAAAATCGTATTAACGGGGTTTTACTGTATTTGTTTCTTTTTCTGGCACTTTATAAAGCTTTCACAAAAAAATAACATACAACTATGATTGAGCAGAATTTGGCCATTTGAGACAAATACTGGAAAACCATGACACAGCCGCCAGGTTTTTGGAGAATAAAAATTCAAGAGTTGTCTTCGATTAGCTTGGAACATTTCCATAATTGAGTCTATAGATGTGTGTGTTTGTTTGAGATATTTTTTATTCTGTATTTTTATACTGAAAAAAGTCTCTTCTATTTAACTTTAGCTATATCATTCAATTTTGATTTGTTCAAATTTTGTTTCTAGTGCATGTATCGCATTTCAAATGAATTTTTAACATATTTTAACCCTTTGCTTCTAGTGTCACTTATATACAACATATGCATGCATGCATGACTATGTGTATAGCGGGTGTCATTTATGGACGACATCCAGCGTATTGATCTTTGCTTTAATATTTATCATCATGAGTAAATTATTGAGAATTCTAATTTGCTATTGTTAATTTTAATCCTTTAGAAGTGTAACTTAAAATTTTTACTGATAATGATTGATAAATCTTGAAATATGTTGATCTGCCTGGTTTGTTCATAAACGCTTCTGAGCTCGCTCTCTGACTTATACAGCAGTGTCTCTCCTACAAAAATCACTCGGTTAACAAAAGTGTTAACACATGCTTGTTTATCAACTGAATATTTATTTATGGATTGAGTTTTGTCAAAGTTGGCAATAACTATAGACTCCGATGTCTTATATCACTGTTTAATATGAATGCATTAGTGAAGTTTCAATTAATACTCCGCTCTGCAAGCCAAACAATATTCGACGTCAAAACCAATGAACACCAACCGAATTATTGAGTAAACGTATGTGTACACTGGTATATTGAATTTTATAGTTTTCTTTCGTTAATTTAACAAAAACTTAAAGTAATCCATAAACCAGCATAATGGTATCATTTGTAAAAATCATTTGGTGGAAATTTAGGAAGAAAATTATTTACTAGAATCAAAAAAAAATTTACAATATGAGAAATTTCATTATTAATAAAGGTAGAATAATTATTTCAATATGTTATTACATATTACAAATATTTGTTTCTACATGTTGTTTCAACTCTGCAAAATAAATTGTAATATTATTCCAAGTAATTTTAAGAAATCTTTTTATTTACCAAAGTATTTTCAAGAAGAATATGTTAATTTATTAATATATGGGTGAAAAGCTCAAAAACATTATTAAGCGGGTTTCCTTTATTTCAGTAATGTAAATATATTCGTATAAATTATGTAATTCAGGTCAAGCGTTTTGAGTTGCCTTTTATCACATTATGTATTTCGATCGCTTTATTTTTCTTAACAAAAATGTATTAAGAGTACATTGTCAGCTAAATTTAATAACTCTGTACTTTATTATTAAAAAGATTCTAACTAAATGCAATCCTCTACATTTCATGTAAATCGTCATTGGTTTTTAATATATTATTTCTTACAAGAAGCAATATTTGGAAATTTCAAATCATTCATTTTTAAATCTTCTGATGCATGCCTAACATTTTCTCGCCATGCTCATTTGATTTATGATTTATTAACTTTTTACCATAATTTTGAAGGCATTTATCAAATAAATATTCCGGAAAATAGTCTCCATCACCAAGCCCAAGCATCTAATGCCATTTGCTTCGATATAAGAATGTAGAAATAGGATTATATGAAAAGCCGTAACTGCAAAACGGGGCAATTTATAAGATAATATCATCCACTTTTTCTATGAAGGATGCTTTCACATTCTGAAGAAGAGGAATATTTATTCTCGATATTGCATTACGGAAGGACGAAAAATAAACTACTGGCCCTAGTATTACATTGAATCTCATTGGATCACAAATACGCATATATAAATATTTTATAACATATTTATGTATTTCGCCTCGTACGTTTATAGGAGGCCCGTCGTTGAAGACATTGTAAATGCATAAATGCAATAGAGGAAACGGGGGTTATTGATTCGATTTTGTACCTTTTGCCCTTTTTATATCTACTTATTTTGGTAAAAATTGTTTACTAAATAAAGGACAATTTAAATTTTGACTATAGCTCTTCCATATTTTACTTATACTTTGTTTCCTTCCAAATTCATTTAAGTCAACCAATTTTTCTACTATTTTTGACTTCTTGAATTCTTTGTTTTTTCATATACCAAAAAGTATTGTTAGTAAAATGTCCTTATTTTGATGGTTTTTTAATCCTTTTGCTACGGCGATATTTTCCGCAGAAGTGACAGTGCTGTACGAGCCAGCAAGCTGCCCAAGTATTTGTTACACAAATTAGATTAAATTTATCAATAATAATGTATTTAAAATCATAAATTACTTCTAATATTAACTGAACACCAATAAATAGTTAGAATTCCCAATAATTTAACTCAGAGTGATATAAATTAAAGCAAAAGACAACACACTGTATGTCGTCTATGGACGACGCCTATAGACAACGCTCGTAGCAAAAGAGTTAAAATATTAATTTCTTGCAATACTTTATTTTTGTCTTGAAAAATGATAAAATATTTTAAATTACACTAGGGAGTTTAAATTAAATATGACTTTGGCTAAAATCGTACAATTTATGTTTTTTAAGATTACCTGCCTAAATATTCTTAACTAATGGATTTGAACAAGAACCAACAATCGTATATGAAATTTTGTCACAAAATGTATGCCTAAAATATGTTTCTGATATATTTGTTTCGTTATATTCTCGAAGGAAGATTTGAATTTTATTTACTTATCAAACGAAGGCAATTGTTTAATTTAACGAGTTACAGCTTTGATTTTGATCTCCACTACTAAAACCGATGATTTTTTTTAAAAAAACTTACTTTTTGTTCTAAAATAAGCACAAAAACGATTTCCTTATCACTTGCCCCTGTGTCCTCTACCATACTTGATACGTTCCATCCACAAAGGGGTATTGGAAAGTTTCTGAAAACATCATGAATATATTTTGCGGTGTAAATATTTTATCGAATTTTCATATTTTCTTCGCACTAGAATGTTTTCTTCTTCTCGCGGAAGTAACATAGATTTTACTCGAGAGATAGTACTACGCACAACTTTCATTATTGAATTAAATTGTGCCGGTGGTATACGAACGAAATGTATTTTGTGTTGAATGTTTACAGTTAAAGTTTTCTGTGGAAACAAATAACAAGGCCGATAATAATGATTCGGCGAGATGTGGAGGATATAGCATTTGCGAAACTTTAGTTTAAGGTTTCGAATTCAAAGGGACCGTAATACAAAATCTTTTCGTCTGAGAGATGGATTCATATCTCCTAAATTAATAGAGAAAACGGTCTCAAAGCTAGATTTGTGGAAGTATAATACTGAAACCGAAATGTTTTAGCTCCGACTTTGTCCGAAAAAATATTTTTGAGGATCAATTCTTTTGTTGTTAAATTGAATTATATAAAAAAATATTCAGTCATGTAGTTAGAATTTTTTGCTCCTTCTTTTTGAAGGGCAACCAGAACTTCTATGACCTATTGTGATGAAATTCTTCATAACATTAGATTGCTACCCAGCGGCTTACCTAAATATATTTAATTTATTATTAGACTTTGTCTAATACTGCTAATATATTTTCAATTCCATTTTTACATGAAACCATATTTAAATCTATGTCACTCTATATGATGATAGAGTTAACGGTCTTGATGAACATTCTAATATATTATAGGCTTACGATAAGTGAATTAATTACAAAAATTCATTAAAGTTTGGAATAATGGACCGTGTCAAAAATTCAAAATGTTATCGGAACAACTTTATTATTAACTTCCCGTAGGGCAAGTTATAGTAATCGCAAAAAAATCGAAAATGAAAATTTTTGCATTTCTCGACGTTTCAAAGGTTTCTGAATATTTTGGCATACCTTAAAAAAAATGGATGTATGTGTGTGTGTGTGTGTGTTCCAGCAATTTGCTTTAAGGCACGATGCCTTAATTGCCTTAAAACAGAATTCCACTTACAGCTAGTTTATTTATTTATTTATAATTGGCCTTGCTTACTAGGAACATTAGCTACCTATAACATTCTTACATTCTAATTGGCTTTTATATCATACACAATTTTCTATATCTTTCTTTATCTCTTTCTCTATCACTCTCTCTTTCTCTATCTCTCTCTTTTTCTATCTCTCTCTCTTTCTCTATCTCTCTCTTTCTTTATCTCTCTCATTCTTCTTTTTCAACTGACTTCTTCATTCTACTCTCTTCTAATCTTCTTTTCATCTTCTATCTTCTACTTCTATTCAACTCCCATTTTCCTTCATATCTTCATTCTTCTTTTTCATCTTCGCGTGTTCTAATTTTATTTTTCTTTCTCCTAATTCAACTCTATTCTATTCAAACCCTGCAATTATAATTTTAACAATGTCTTTAGAAGTTATTAAATCATAATTTTTATTGATTAAGTCGATAATTTACAAGTTGATGGAAAGTCATTCAAGTTACTTTAAGGCAAAATGCCACTTTAATAAAAATGTTTTCGATAGAAAGTTTGTAGAAAACAAACAAAATTTGAAAATAAAGTTACTTTTAAATATTTAACATTTTTCATATGTTAAGTTTGCGATTTGTGCAAGCTCTAGAAAATCAATCAGACCTATAATTGCTCAGTTTTTTCATTGGTAAATATATTTAATAATAATAAGTACAGCAGACAATGATTTTATTTTTGATAATAAACTATATTTATTACTCGTATATTTGGTTTATTTTTCAAAGCTAATAAAACTTACTTGGTGTAGGAATAATCATTGTCATTTATATTACCATCATCTACATATTTTCTTACGAGATATTTTCATTGTTATCGGAAATAATAATTGCGTTCCATAAATCTTAAAATCTAGAGATATTCGGTATTATGACTTTAATTCATTTCAGTGAGATGTTATCTTGCCACTATATTATTATGTTATATGCTATAAAATAATAACGCGTTTATAAATCTTTGTTTGATAATAATAAATATTTAATTGCACACGTCTATTCTATTCAGATGTTATACCTTCTAGTATCTGAAGTTTTTAATTAAAATAGCATTGGAGTTAATTTTGTCACTACGAAGAAAGTCTTCCATTGTAGCAAATATTCAAGTTACTCTATATAATTCAAGAGCTTTCGCTTCTGTCACCATCAAAATACGACAAAATCTGTTAATTCCAAGGTTTTAACTTAATGACCTTACACTCTCAAGAACGTAAATATCTTTTACGCTTTTCAGAAAAATCAAATACAATGTTTTCCAGCACGCAGAAGGAAAACATTGGGTACAGAAATATATTTAGATTTTAAATCTTTATTATCTTATTATAACGCCTGTATAAAATCTATAAATAATTTTGTAGAAAATATGGATGGATAATTGATTATTATATATCATGACCATGAAAATTTAATGTTAGAAATTCATAATAATTTAGAACTGGTTTAATAATTTTTAATAAAAAAAATTAATGAACTAAAAAATACTTTAAGTGATTCCAAAGATCCATGATAAAATAAACTGCTAATAACCTAATAAACACATTAATAACTTTTGTTGTATATCGATATTGAGCACGATTAGTATATATTATTTTCCGAAAAAGTTTCCTAAACTTCTAGTCAGTTATAAACACACTTCAGAAACGATCAGAGTAAATAAGGAACAATTTTATGCGTTTGTTTGTCATATTTTTTGCGAACTTCAAAACTGATGAAAATAAAATATTTTGATAATTTGTACAGAATAAAATACTCTGTAATAGTTTTTATCTTTAACCCTTTTGCTACGACAGTATTTTCCGTAGGAGTGACACTGCTGTACGGGCCAACTTCCCAAGTTGTATTATCAATAGAACACATACATTTTTAAATTGCAATTAAGGATTCTTAATAGTTCAACCCAGAGTCATAAATATTGAAACAATAGTTGACATCTGAAGGTCGTTTGTAGGTGACACTCGTACAAAGAGGTGGACAATCGGACGTCGCCTATAGACGACGCTCTCAATGATAGGGTTAAAATAATACAATCGACAATCGGAAGAAAAGGTTCTAAAGGAATTTTTATTATTGTTTGTTAATAATTTTTATGCATTTTGCATATTTTATAAAAAATATTCTTATTATTGTGACGTATTTTTGCTGCACTTCTATTTACTGATGCTTATTGTTAAAAGTTTCCAGAGTCTCATTGCGTTTCACTCGATCCTTCCGTCTTAAGTTCATTAGTTAAAGTTTATTTATTTACATTCAAGATATTTACAATAACAAAGCTTTCCGGAACAAAAACATTAACATAGCAAAGTATTAAATCATATACACTTGGAACATTAGTTCAGTAGTTTGCGAGTCAACAATGCAGTATCGACATGAACGAGCTGATGTTTGTGCTGAAACAAAAGTTCTTCATAACAGTAACTTACTGCCTTCGAACTTTTGCAATCATAACAGAAACTTCACCGAAACTTCCATGTATAATGTTTTTGATATATCTTCATTCTATAATTTTTATACTTCGAAACTAGTATTCTTCATTTTATAACTTATTCATTTTTCTTACGTTCATAATCTCCTTGAACGACGTTACTTCGTGTGATGTATATTTTAGTATTCAGCTAAGTGGCAAAGGATGTATTCCATCATGGGAAAAGATATTTCAATTTACTATTAACCAGACAGCAGAGACACATGGCCTAGAAAAAACATTTATTTTGTACGAGGATTTGTACAAAGTTGACACGTCGAAAACTGGTTGGGAAGTGTAACTGCATTACATACTGTTTTGTAATGAAAGATCGCTCTGTAAACAATACTTACGATTTATTTACTATAATAATAGTTTGCTACTTTGTATGTTAGTTTCACGAATTAACTAATTAACTTCCCGTAGGGTAAGTTATAGTAATCGCAAAAAAATCGAAATGAAATTTTTTATATATCTTTACGTTTCAAAGGTTTCTGAACATTTTGGCATACCTTAGAAAAAATGGATGTATGTGTGTGTGTGTGTGTGTGTGTGTGTGTGTGTATGTGTGTGTGTATGTGTGTGTGTATGTGTGTGTGTATGTATGTATGTGTGTGTATGTATGTGCGGATACAAATTTTCGTCGACGATTTCGGGAACACGGATCAACCGATTTGAATAATTCAAAAAACATTCGATTCGTATTGATAAGGAGACGTGCTGATTAGTTTTGGCGAAGGCAGGTCTAGCCGTTCCGAAGATACGGGGCAAAAAGTGCCGAAAACGGTAACTCAGTTTTTAAGAGAACGGAGCGTCCGATTTGAATAATTCAAAAAACGTTTCACTTGTATTGACAAGATGAAGAATCGATAAATTTTCATGAAGGTAGGTCTAGCGGTTTCGGAGATATGGAGGAAAAAGTAAAAAAATGAGCCATTTGGCGGTCAAAAATGATCATTAGACATATGCACATCAAATTATCAGATATTTTATAGAGATTTTAACAATAAGTATACATTTTGTTAACATTCCTATGGGTTCCGTACCAATGCTTATGCGTTAGACAGCGACGCGGCACTTACGCGCTTTATATTTTGTCCCTATGCAGTTAAAACAGTACGATTGCTTTGAAAAAAGTTCAGATCTTCCACAATATGTTAAAATAAAGAAAAATTTTTTTTTCAAAAAAAAAAAACAAAAAAAAAATTAAAAAAAAATTTTTTTTAAAAAAAATTTTTTTTTCAAAAAAAAGTAATTTTTTGGCCAATTTATAGTTTCTCAAAAATCTTATTTTTTTCAAAGTAATTTTTTTTTCAAAAATGTTAATCGTTTTTAAAAAAATAATAATTTTTGGTACGGGAAGTTCCAGCAATTTGCCTTAAGGCACGATGCCTTAATTGCCTTAAGACAGAATTCCACTTACAGCTAGTTTAGTAACACATGGCAGAACTAGGTTAGGCAAATTAATGTGGGATTACAATTTCGGTGGAATAGTAAATCAGGATTAGATAATATTATTATTTCTATACATTCGACAAGTAACGTTTAGTTTTCTTCAATTGATACAGTTTAGTGAACCAAAATTGTACTGATGCAGTTTTCGTCAAGCTTATTTTAAATTTTAATGCTTAAGTCTTTTTTCACTGAAGCGGAGTAAATTTTATATTGAGAGGTTATCAACTAAAAATAAATTACTATATTTTGTTTAGCATTGATTAAAGAGATGTAGAGAAATGCCAAATAAAAAACTACTAAACATTGTTACTGATCTTGATGCAACTTCTCAGCACATATTATATATTTCCATTATATTTAGATCACGAATTTTTAATTTTGTGCTGATCTAATTGAAAAAATGCACATGGAAAAAAATTCAAATTTTAATGAATATTTTTATCATAGAATTATCAGTTGCAACCCTTTTGGTAACTACTTTAAATTATTTATGTGAACTTAGCAATGATACACACTGAATTTTGATATAACATGATTTAAATGAATTTTTTTTTTTTGTACTATACATAGAGGGGCAAGGAGATCTTTATCATGAGTTGCATAATCAATTTAACCACAGTCTCATGTTGTATCAAATTCTGTCTTAATTTTATAATTATATTCTCAATAAATTTCTACTTTGTGAAGTGTCTCTATTTGTAGATAGAGATTTGAGACTACGTAGATTGGTGGCAGCGGTGGGATCGAAATAAAATATTAAAATCTTTAATTATATTCCCAATAAATATCTACGTTGTAAAGTGTCTCTATTTATACCGATATTATCACCATGTGTAAATTGGCACTATATAGATTGGTGGCAGCGGTGGGATCGAATTAAATTATTCAGAATTGGTCAAAGAACTTAAAGGCCTGGAATATCGATAAAGCAAGATAAATTCTTTTCAATTCAACAAACACACATTTTATTAGTTATAAAGCTTGAAAAAATGTTATCAAAATTAAAGAATTGTGTTTTAAACTGATGACACATGTTTGCTGTTATGATTAATTGCAATTTTAATTAATAGAATTTTTATTTGATGTTGTGTAATTAATCAAAATAATCTCGCCAGTGTTAAAAACAATCGTAACACGTATAGTGTGCAATATACAGGTATAATATTATAGTTTTGTCCGAAATGTCGTCGTGTGCGCCTGCGGCATCAGTCGTTTGTCTTTCTGGTTCGGCTTCGCCGTTAAGAGAAGTTGGAGTTCTCTTTATCCAATGCAGCGTTTCGCGTCTTTGCTATACTATATGTGTTATGCCATCCTGACAAAGCCAACACTATATATATACTAATACTTACATGTATGAACTTGCTCAAACTTGAAACAGTTCATGTGATTCCCATTAGACCAAGCACGTTCTTGCATGCATTATTACGGACGGCAAGCACCCCATCATTAGCGATAATATAGGAACCATGCGAATCGAAATCTACTTGCTCAATCGGGCGTTGCATATAAATTCATATACGGGCAATTTGGATCTAGGCCTATTATGTATGCTACGTGCGATTCCGATTCGTATTTCGAAGGGGATTTTAAATTTTAAGCACAAGTTGGTGAATCGATCGAGTTAAAAAATACGGATAAATCAAGCACCAGTTGAAGCACGTAATGTAAAAGTTCGATTAATTTACGTAATTCACTGTGTGATAATAATGCAAATTTTATTGTCAGTTTTTTCGTGGTTTTTATGAAAGAAGTTGATCATATTGCGCTTCTCTATATTATTTTATAACATACCACAATAATTTAAGTCTGCAAATGAATACAATATAGAAAATATTTTATTGTTTTTGCTTAATTTTTGCCCCTTTGCGCAAAATCAAAGTAACAAGAAAATATTGGAAAATAAATAAAAACATAATTTTTCAAAAAAAAAAATCAATTTCTAACTAATTTTGAAAATATATGAAAAATCTTATAATTGTTACAAAGAGTATTGATATTGACATAGATTTTTTCTAGAGGTATTTTGTGTATAATTTTGTCATATTGTGTCATTCAATTTTATTTTATAACACACTACGAAAATTCAGTGCTAATCAATTTATTAAGACAGACTGTCAGAAAATGAATAAAATATTTTATTATTTTTGTTAGTGCTTGCCTTGGCAAAGTCAAAAGTAGAATAAAATCTTGAAGGGTGAAAAAACGTGCCATTTAAAAAAAATTTTAACTAATTTTGAAAATACATCTACAATATCTTATAATTGTTACAAAGACTGATATCATTTCGTTTCTTTATAGCCTTATTATTGAGCTATATAAAACAATTTGTTGAAACTGTCTTCTGAAAAACTTATCTGTCTTCTTGATTTAAATTGTTTTGTGGTATTTTGTTTTATTTTTCTCTCTCAAATATTAATAAATATTACTAAAGTTATAACAAACAGTAAAAATCAGAACTTTTAATATCCAGGCAAAATGAATAAGATATACATACGTGCTGAAATTTTAATTTTAGAAGTTTTACAAGACAATCCAATTTTTTACAACTTCATTTTACGGATAGTCAATTAATATAATTAGAGATTATTCTGCCTAAGAAATTATTATATTTTCTAAATACTTACTATTGTTTTCAACAACAGATAGTATGTACGAGTATACTATCTATACAAACGGGTAAATATCCAAACGAAAAATACAAAAAAATTTAAAAAAAATAATAAAATAATCTAATAAATTATATTTGCATTTATATCATCAAGTAAGTTTGATTTATTTTAAATTGCGAATTTTAATTTATAAATAAATAATTTACAAATACCGTTTTCAAGTTGTGCCAATCGCAAAGTTCTTTTGTGAGAAACTAAGAAGCTTTTAGTAAATACAGTTTATATTGATGAAAGTAATTTTGTTAATCAATTGTTCAAAATTATGTTTATATTAATCATTCAAGAGGTTTAGTAACTTTCAACTAGTTTCAGTGTAGCACGATGTCAAATAATCATGCAAAAACATAAACGAAATTTAATTATCAAACCAATATGGCTGTATGAAACTTTCTACAAGAAGCCGATAATAGGATACTATTTATTGTACTATGTGTATTATTTTTTAGTATTTTAGTTAAGGATAATTTTATACGTATGTAGGTTACTTCGTGTTTTTCTTCCAAAGTCTATGTATCATTTAGAACTAAATTTTGCACCATGGTCACTGATGGGAATAATATTAATGTTTTAAGATTTTTTTCTAATTTTTTGTGCTATTTATTGTAGAAAAAACTTTCTGTAATTTAATTAAAAAAACATAAACTTCTCCTTCGGGAAGTTAATAATATTAGTAGAATTTAGTAATTAGGAAATGTGTTGATGACTTGTTACGTATTTGATACTAATTTATCTAAACTGCAAAATGCAACTAAAATAATAGTAAATAACAAAATATTACCAAAGCATGTTGATAAATTCTATGAAAATTATTTTCAAATACTTTCATTTATAAAAGTCAACATCACTGTTCCAATTATTTCCTAATTGACCTGCCATTTTTTCTGCGTATTTCTGCGCTCCACTTTTTTTTCATAGCGCCACGTCCAATATGCGATTCCAAATCAAATAAAATTTGTCCCAAAATGTTCACTATAGAAATGTTGTACAACCAGTTTGATTCTAACTCCAAGCATATGCCGGTCTTCACATTAGTAACAACATTCGAGATTCTCGAATGCAAACATTAGCGGTGCGGGAGAAGGCAATTATAGAGTCGAGGAGCCGAGGAGCCGCAGTGCCGAGAGTCTGCGGTGCCGCGGTACCGTAGTTCGTTCCCCTTATTTTAACTTTTTTATAGCTGTTAATTACTGATCTAGGCATGGCACATCTGCCACCAGCAAAAAATCTCGCTTTGTATTGACATTGATTCAATAGAAACGGGCGATGTGTTTAACTTGAAAATGATACTTTTGAGGATCAAACCAGGTATCGAGGGACAGTTAGTTATTTTTATATGTCGTCGCGTTTGTACTGATAATTTGGCGCTTGTTAGAAAAAATATGAGGGAGTAAGGGGAGAGAAATGATTTTCATTCATCTTTTTCACTGATTTAGTGACTACACACACACACACACACACACACATACATATATATATATGTATATTGTATGATTCTGAATTTGATGTTGACATATGTATTAACAAAGTCTAATAATCGAGCATAACATCAATAAAGACATGAATTTCTTTCAAAAATTTATTTTAAATCCATACGTTTTGGCTATAATCCTAGCCTTCATTCAGTGGAAACTAAAAATAAAATTAAAAACTAGAACAATTGAATTGGAGTGAAAAGAAAAAATAAAATAGTAAATAGTACTTACAATTAGTTAATCTTAGTGTTAAATTGGAAAATTTTAATAATCCATGGTATCAGGATAAGGTAATGCACTACACTATGTATTATAAACATTAACTTAAAATTACACAATATTTTCACAAAATACTAATTTTAAAAAATTACAAATGGATAGTGTGTTATTCGTATGGATTTAAAATAAATTTTTGAAAGAAATTCATGTTTTTTTGATGTTATGCCCGATTATTAGACTTTGTTAATAATCGGGTCCTTAATAAACCTTAGTCTCGCAACTAATGGTTCCAGTTTCTATTCTCGTCTCGAACAGCGTTATATCAAGCAGTAGTGTTGTTACATTTTATTTCAAAATACAGATCCAAATATAATTTTTAAGGAAAATAGACTTTTAAATCGCAACACTGTTAGATATAAATATCATATAATAATCTTTTTTAGAAATTATGTTATATTTTATCAAATTATTTTGTATTAACAAAATTTTCTTTTTTGTTTCAGGTCAGTATTGCATTGGTTTATTGCTAAATTTAGAAAAACATCACCAAATGGTAACTATAAATGAATTGATTAAAATATACTTATATTCTTAGTGTATATAAACAGCAGTATATTATTCTTACAATATTATAATGTATCCTTAATATTCATATCAATCATTTAGAATAGATGTAAACAATCGTATTAGCATCAATTTTAATCTTCCATATGTTTTGTTTGTTCCATTTGTTAATATAATATTACTTACATAAAAGTGAGAAAAATCTTTATGACAATACACAAATAAAAAAATTAAGAACTTTATAAAATCTTACTTTTACATGTTTCGACATATTATTCAATATCATATTCAGTTAAATCTTTTAGCACTTCAGTACTTCTAATTGACTAATAAATATTCTAAATATAATTGAATATTCAATCTCTATGTTTATTATTTTTAGTTAATTAGAAGTACTCCAGTTTGTATTACACCAAAGATGATATACGATAATATGTGGAAATGGAAATAATAAAAAAATTTTATAAAATTCTTCAATTTTTATTTGGTGTATTTTCCTGAAGATTTTGTGGCTTACATATATATTAAAGTCAAAAGTATTCACATTTTGATTTTGTTCCTATGGGTAATTTCAAGAAAAGAAACCATAGCTCGGAAGTGAATTTCTAGTCAGCAAAATTTTTAGGAAATTTTCCTCAATATTTTAAAGCTGGATATAATTGAAATGAGTAGACCAAATAGATGTATACATATATGGTCATTGTTGAAAAATTAGATAAAACAATGATTGCATAATAACGGATAAAATATATTAAATAAGTATATGTATATTAGGGTGGTCCTTAATGTGGACATTTTCGAATTGCTCCTAAGGCCTCAAATGCTTCCAAGTTGATAAAAAACAATTCTCTGAAAGTTTTAGCTCTTAATATTGTAATAGAGCGCAATTCAATCAAAGATTTGTATGGAAATAGCATGAAAACATTTTCAAAAATTTTGCAGGGCGTCGAATTTTCAATAAAAAATGACATAAATTTTCACTTTTAATTCATTTGTCGCTAAGTTATACCTAAAAAATTTTTTTTCAATTTTCAAAATTTTTTGCATGCTATTTCCATACGAAGTTTGATTGAATTGCGCACTATCTAAAAGTGAATATTTAGAGCTAAAACTTTCAGAAAATTGTTTTTCATCAATTTGGAACCATTTGAGCCCTTGGGAGCAAGGAAATTCGAAAATGTCCATATTAAGGACCACCCTAATGTATATATGTATTTTATTCGTGAAGACAAATCATTTTTAATTGCAATATCATATGACTCATTACGAGTAAATTGCATGATCGTCAATGTCGGTTACTCCCAAATACCACATTCGCACGTGACCAAAATACTTTATTAATTCCTCAATACCATCTATTATTTGTTTTATCGCAAATTATTCGCACACAAGTATACCTATAGTGTCAAAATGGTTCGAATCGTCCGATTAGTAGTACTGAGAACAATGAGAATCGTCGTTATAGCCGAAAGCTACGTGAGGACACCCGGAAATTCCAGAACGAGCCAACCATACATAGTTTAATGAGATGACCTTGCGAATGAGTCAATTTTCGGTTAATATTAATATCGCAATTTCGGCCTTGCCCATACGAACGTTGTTATGCAATTATAAAATATTTATCCTCCGCCGGACCTTTGATTACCTTTATTTTAATGATAAGCGGATTCTGTAGGAAAAAAATTAACACGGTAATAATTTGATTTCTTCATGTTTAAGTATGAAATTAAAATTAATGTTATGCGTTATCATACATGCGCTTCAAGATTTAATGGGATTTTTTGGTGAGCGTGGCAAATCTCATGAATTATGGATGCTTATGTTCTTACAACTCAATCAACGAAAATTATTTTATCTATTTAAAGATTGTAATAGAGCTTTGTGATTTGTTAATCCGGAAATGACATTGAATTATTAAATTGAAACCGTGATTTATTGATAATATGTAGTTGTTTATTGTGATAATGATTATCTGTACGTGTAATTCTGTACTTAAATTAACTTATTTCATAATTATTTTAATATTTGACTTCAGAAAAATGGCATTACATTCAAAACCTTTTCCATTAGAAAGGCATATTTAATTACCAAAAATGATTTTTTGCTGTATATTGGGTTGTTATATTTTCCTTATTTATTTGATAAATTTTAACATCGTTATAACTTGCCCCGTAGAGTAAGTTATAGTAATCGTAAAAAAAATCGAATATAAAATTTTTTTTATATATTGTTTCTTTACATTACCTTAAAAAATGGATGCACGCGTGCGTATGAGTGTGTGTGTGTTCGGATACAAATTTACGTCGACGATTTCGTGAACACGGATCAACCGATTTGGATAAATGAAAATTTCGATTGCCTTAAAAAAA
Source organism: Ctenocephalides felis (assembly GCF_003426905.1). Classification (NCBI taxonomy): domain Eukaryota; kingdom Metazoa; phylum Arthropoda; class Insecta; order Siphonaptera; family Pulicidae; genus Ctenocephalides; species Ctenocephalides felis. Next base: position 29,940,676 of record NW_020538040.1, read on the forward strand.
GTTGAAAATTTCCAAAATATTTGAATACAAATTCAAATTTTTCAAAAATTTCATAACTTTCAAAAATTTAAGTTTTTCAACGTTTAAAAAAAAATGTTTTTAGTTTAGTTAACATTTAAATATATGTATATTTGACTAAAAATGTATATTGCAGAATTCAATTAAAACATCGTCACTTTCTACAAGAAGCTACGAATTCTTTAGAATCGCTTTCTGATAATTTTGTATATATGCATATTGTTGCTAGAGACAATCCTTGTATGAGGAATTGGTAACCAGAGAGGATCATCCCAAATGTACCTGAACCAAAAATTTGCAATTTTTTATATTATCCTTGATTAGTTTACATACTACTTACCATTTATTTTATTCGTTATACATATAAATATAATAGAAACCTCATAATCCACTTTCGGTTTTCGTAAAATATAAAACAACTTTAGAGCCTTATAAATATTTTGGTACCATTATTTAGTGAAAAATTAATAACATTCTCAGATTTTCCTGATTTGTGGGATGGTCTACCTTGGCTACGAATATTCCATAATATATACAAATGAGTTCACGTGAATTTTAAAAGTAAAAGCTAAAAGACAGTGGTTTTTGTTATTGAAAGTATGTAACTTGCTAAATATTGTTTTAATTTACCAATATTAATATTATTATTATTTAAAGTCAAAACGGAATTTTGTACCGTATCCATTCCAACGCTAATCAATATTCATATTATATTCCCTGCACAACATTGTTAAATTCATTTGCAAACAAGGCCAATGTGATTTTATTTTTGAAAGCATTTTTTTCTTTACAAAAAGAATTAATTTGATCCCGATACGTTGTTTGGCAAAAGAGTACATGTTATGTGCGAATATATACAATTCGTCGAACCGAAATAACGAAATGCTTCCAACAATGAGATTTGCATTTACGATCACTTGTTCCATAAAAGCAATACCCCACTAATGATTTATGTGTTGGATATTTTTGCAAGCAATTTAATCGCTCATCGCTTATATAGAATACCGAACCGAAATCGTGAGCTAATTATGCTATAAATATATTTTTATATCATATGATCTCCGGATTATAATTTTGTATAGTATCCATATATTAACGTGGGCGAGTTGGAATAAGTGGGCCATATAATTTATGGATTTTTTTAATTTGTTGTGGAGTCATAAATATTGCTGTTTAGCATATGGGCTGCGATCCCCGAAAAAATGTACGTGCTTTTTTCGTGTGCGGCCGCCTTTATTTTCCCGCCATAAATCAAACCTTTGCGCTGCGGTACAAACTTACAGAAATACATTATTGTACGAAGGGATAAAATCTTTTTTGAGTGCAAGGAAACACTACTAGAAGCGGTTGTAATAGAATCTTAGAAAATTATATTTTACATATACATTTACGTATCCATTAAATATTCAGATGTGTATGTTTTACACCGGTCCACAATGAAATTTTAAGTAATATAATTTTAGAGCAAATTATACTTAGAATAGAGCAACTATATCCTTTGCAACAATATCCATTCAAATATTAACCTTTTTGCTACGAGTGTCGTCTATAGACGACATCCACATTGCTACATGCGCGCACGAACGTCGCCTATAGACGACATCCGTGCATTGACCCTTTATTGCTGTATTACATCTAATAAAAATAAGGGATCAAAAAATTAGTAATTCTGAGTCTATATATGCAAAAGAAAAATAAAAAAATTTGTTCAAACATTCTTTTTAGTATTGATGAATTGTGTGACTTTCAAGTCACAGCGGCCTATAATGTTTGCACTTTTATATGAAAATGTATTTGATAAAATATCGAAATCATAATTATTTGGTAAAATACCTGAAAGTTACGCAGGCACATAGTGTAAATTTTCAAATACATTTTTATTGATAATGATCGATAAATTTGCTGGGCGGTTCGCAGATCCGTACAGCAGTATCACTCAATGTAGCGAAAAGGTTGAAGTACTAGAATTCTTCTTCGTATTTAAGGTAAAACACACACCATGTAATTTAAAAAAAAAACTCAATAAATTTTGGTTGGGTATTATGAATAACAAGCCAATTAGACATGATCTCTTGTCCATATCAAAAATCATTTCTCATGATCGTTGAATCTCGCAGGGGAAAATATTTCGCAATCTGAGTCTAATATTTGCAACATATGCTTGGTTTTCCCAAGAAATCCATGAAAGCTTTATAAAAAGGATTGTCATTACGTTTATGGACTTATTGTTATGCGTAGGCAGGCATGTTTCCTTATTGAAGATATGCAAAGCAATATCGAAATGCGATTAAAGGATTATAGCGACCAAATAGCTTTAAGTATTGCTTTTAGTACTATTGTTACAATATTTCAGAAGGCATTCAAAAGAAATCCAATCGGTTTTAATGATGTAATAAAATCCTTCGATGTGATGTAAAGGACTTATTTATTTTTCTTGTATTTAGAAGAATATGCCTCGTGGTAAAGGAAAATGCTTTATTTTAAAAAAATGGTTTAAAAACAACATTCTTCTTGATCAAAAGAAAATGAAGATTTGCTCCAACATATTTCAACACTATCTGATGAATGAAATACCATGAAAATTAGCTGGTGACTAGAAGGTATCACCATGGGATCAAAATGCCAAAAAAATTTAGGAGTTTAGGGTATAGTCGTCTTAAATAACTTTATTTTATTATACATGATAAAGTAATTTAGTGCAAATTTTTCCTTTTATATTTCTATTAAAATCGCTTTGCCTTAAAGACGTAACACCATAAAATTGATTATATAAAAGCTTTCTGTCACAATGAGCTTGCAAAACTATATTGTCTTCACGAACAATTCCATATCAATTCAGAGGTATTCATATGTCAAAAAAAACTCGACCGTGTCGCAAATGATAATTTCAACTTATATAACACGAATTTAATGTCTTTATCTATTTGTAATAGAATTTTGACAACAGAAAAGCTAATCATTTTATTAACTTTCTTTTCAATCACCGAAGATTTTTTTTGTGTCTGATACCAACTTGAATTATTAAAAGTTGGCAAGTTTTCTAGACTAGAGTTTTCTAGTTAGATATGGTAAACTGAATTTTAATATCTGATAAATTTATATAATTAATGGTTTTCTGGGTGTTTCAAAATAATAAAACGTAAAAGTTACATATTTCCTTAACTCGCAACTTTGCACGCTTTCTAATTTCAATGTTGATGCTCGATGTCTTGTTTGACAGGCAAATATAAATTTATTACGCGGTATGAATTATAAAACGACCATATAAAATTCATTTCATATTTAATTCTTATTTAATTTTAAAATGTTTTATATTCAAGCCGCTTTTTACTTGTTATAATTTTGTTTTATTCGTGCAGTTTTCTATAACGCAGGAAAAGATTCTAAAGTCGGTACATTTAAACATTTATATTCACAGTTTTATTGAAAATTTAATTCAAGATGCGGAAACATTATATTCAAAATTTGATTTTCAACAGATTTTTATTTGAACTTCGCAACGACAATATGGTGTTAAGGAAAAAACTACATCTGCTTGTTAATAATTATTATAATATATCAAGGAAGTTATTATTTTGATTTTTCAATTTTTGATAATTTGATATTGTAGTTATTACTCTTCATAACTTTCAATTTGTTCAAATTTTCGTTCAGATTTTATCTGTGATCTATAAAATTACATGTTATTTCACAATTTAATAATTTTTTTCTTTTTTCTTTTTTTTAATCAGTGACCAGATTTACACTTAACATCAAGAATGAATTTACAGGGTTTCTTATAAAACTCAACTTTCAATCTAAATCTTATTCTAAATTTGCAGATCATAAATATATTATTTGTTGCAGCACTTTGGTAGTAGTAGAAAGTGACGTAAAAGAGGTTTTCAGACTTTTTGTTTCTTCAAATTTTTAAATTTGTAAATTTAGGACAAATGTGCTTTACCCTTTTAGTAAAATATATTTCAAACGCATTGTCGTATTCATTCTAATGTTTCAGGTTTTCCTTTTTCATATTATAAATTTGTCTAGAATTAAACTTAGGGATAGATTCGCTTTATGTGCTACAGTCGTCGCGCCTCTATGGAGTGTGGTGACAATTAAATTTGGGGTAATTGCAAAGCGTTCATGTTTGCAGTCTTTTTATTTATACTTTTTATGTATGTTTCGTGGCACAACAATATACATATTTTATCTTAAATATTAATTGCGTTTTTTAAAAAAAAAACATCAAAAACTAATATTTAACTGTGTATTGCTGCCCTCTTTCGGTGTGTTGCGCATTCTGTATTAAATAACCAATCATTTCTATTTTTTGTCGGAACGTCATATGATTGGTAAAGTATTTTATTAATTAAATTTTGTTTTTCACGCGCAAAGAAATAAAAATAAAAAGAAATCACTCATTTCATGTTTCAGTAATACCGAACAGAGCGAGCGTGTTCAGTCATTCGATTTTGTTCAGTGATCCGTGTTGCTCTCTCTACATACAATCGAAAATTCACAACAGCATGCAGGCCTGCCGTAACATCAAAAGATTCGTTTTGAAAATCACAATCATCTTAATGTTTCTCAACATTTCAAGATGCATTCCGATCTCCTGATTTGGAAAAATCTTCTCATTAAATTATCGCTTAAATTAAAAAATATTACCACAGTTTTGCACGACGGTGGCGCGAGCATGTACCGCATTTGTGGCATAAAAATATGTAATGTCATTTTAACTCTCGAATATATCCACCTGTATATTTTTTCTCCTCAATAGATCAAATTACACATGCTTTATATTTTTTATAATTATGATGCAGCTAACTCGATATAAATGCAAATTGGTCATTCCCATTGGTATTACACAAAATAAATATTTTCCTTTTTTACACAACATGCATATTTTGGCGTATTTTTTTTCTAAATTTTGTATTCGTAATATAATGTATAGGCTAGAGTGGAGTTTAAAAGTCTGAGGGCAAAAAGATCCACAATTGAAAAAAAGTGCACTTGAGAATTTGAATAATTAACAATATTTGAAAGTAGAGGGAAAATATGTATAACCTTCCATCACCTTGATGCTTATGACGTCGCTATCAGGAGATAAACGGCAATGTTTGAATATTCATAACAAAAGTATTTTCTTTCTTTGTTAGTTTTTTTGGTTGTGAGTACTGTTGTTTAGTTTACGAGACCTTAATATAATTTTTAAGTATACGTTATTTAATTGTTTTATAAGCTGTATTGTCAATTTTCCGTTAGATACAAGAATTTGTTTTATGTAAGCTTTCTAAAAGCTTACACTTGGGTGGGGTAAAAAGGACCAAAATGATGCACTATATTTCTATTCAGAATTCTTGCTGTGTTATTGTGTTTCGTATGATTCAAGTTTTTATACACCTTTTGTTTTTAAGACCCAGTCGTGGTATAATGGTATAAAAAACTCTCGGGTTCGATTCCAACCTCAGCCAGCTCGATGTCGAGAAGTATACAGTCAAATTTCCACTTGGGATTCGAATCGAATATAATCTGAAGTGAAAATCGTCTTTCGTAGGCATTGCTGCAACACTTACTTATACACCAACACTATTAAGTATACGTATGTAATATATAATATAGTCACAATAAGTATTTGTTGACCGCTGGGTTGCTCTCTCGAGAAAAGTACTAGATTAAGATATACTATTGCAAACACAGCTTATAAAACACGTTGTTCAGTTCTTTGTTAAAAATTTTTTTTAAAAAAAATATTTTAAATTAATGCTAATTTAAATTTCTTATTTTACACGTAATAATTCCTTTGTTATTTTTTAGTTTTTTGTAGTATAGGATATAATTAAATGCATAATTGTCTTGTTTTCTTATTTGTAAATATTTATTTATGTATTTAAAAGACTACCTTCCTGAAACTCAAAATACTTATCATTGTAAGGAATTTGTGTCAGGTAAAATTTCAGGTATTCACTGCAGGAGTGAAATCCCTGTTTATTATGTCCTTTTAGATTTTCACTTTCTGGCCGTATTTAGTTTTTATCCTTGAAACATATAGATAGAGATTTTTAATAATTTTAATAAGTTTTAGTAATAATGTTAGATTAATTATTGTAATATATCAAGGCAGTTATGATTCTATGGAATTTTTGATAAGTTGATAATTTAATTATTTATTATTTTCAATTTGTTCAAATTTTCTTGTTTTCTTCAAATTTTATTACTTTTAAATTTACATGTTATTTCACATATTAATTATTTTTTGCTTTTTTAAATCAGTAATTCATACTGCCACTAAATATCATGAGTAGTTTTTCCTATAGAAAATATTCTGTGTTTATAGCAAAATTTATTCGAGTTTCAAATAAAAAATAATAGACATTCTTATGTCAATTTTATTCGCGTCGTCTTAGCGTGAAACATTTAAAATAAAGAAAATATATACACATGCAGAGGATTTAAGAAAAAGAAATTGTAGGCGACATTGGATGTCTTTTAACACCCAGAAAGCTCTAGATTTTATTTATAGCTGATTTAGAAAAATACATAAATAATTGTAATGAATTTTATAAAGCTATAGTATAAAATGGATCATAGGTGGTAAAGAATGCTCAGATAGGTGACTAATAAATGCACTTTAGTCTCTGTTTTTAGTATCATTTTGTATGAAAACTGCTACGTAACATAGCCTTGCATAACATTAATCAATTTATTTTCATATTAGCCTTTGCTATATCATTTAATTTTTGCTTCATGCTTTTCATCTCATTACTAAAATCTGAACACAATTTTGAATTCTATATCAATTTTTTTGTATACATTAGACACTCAACCAGGATTCGATCTGAGTACCTCTGCATCTGCGAATCGAGCATTTAACCATTCAGGAACGCTCGCTGCAATGAAGTTAATTTATTCTTGTTTTTAGTAGTTAAAGTTGCAAATAGAGTTTTGATCTAAGCACGTGTTTGCAAAAATATTCGTCACTTTTTTTTCCAATGAAGCCATCTAAATTCAATCCAAATTCACCGCAAGCTATATTCCTGCGATAGGGTCCATAACCCTGAAAATGTATTGAGAAACCTTATATCGTATTATGTTACTTCTTGAAAAGCGTTCCAACAAACAATTGCACATTGGAAGGTACCTACGACGTACCTATATTATTTCGTATTGAAATGTGCCTTCAGTATTCCTGTGTATTGTTAAAGCCCATAGGAGAAACCGGGGGCGGATCGATAAACTTTTCAGACGAACCCTTATTTAAATACCAATCCGAGGAGAAATCGGTAAAAAGTTACAGGAAGCCTACTAGGTTATGAAGGATCACATAAACATACAATTCAATTTTTGTTGGTAGCAGGTATATTGATTTTTATAATGCTTCGTTAGATAACCTGTTCATTGTAAACAAGAGATAAGGCATATGTCGTTTTTTAAAAACTTGATCCGTTATTTTAATTATTTTATGAAACTAATATTTTAAAGTAAATGAGATGTGATCATGGGATTTGTCGAAATAATGCAAATAAGGAAGTTGTTAATAATCAATCGGGGCTTGACTGGATATTGATTAAACCATTTATCTTTACGAGCTTCATTTAATTTAATTATTTTTTAAAACAATGTAGAATTAGTATATAATATACTTATATAGTAAAGTATAGCTGTAATTTAAATTAAGTACTTTCAAATACAGATCATTATAGAATAAGGGAGTATAGGTGGTTCAAAATAGGTAAATGTAATAGGTAGGTGCCCAGTAATAACGTCAAACAAATTTCATTTTAATATTTTAATGTTTTATAGGTTAAATTCTCAAGAAATTCGAAAATCAACCTGATCAAATACACTAAAAATTTTAGCGTTTTTTAGCTATCCATAAGTTTTCGATTTTTTCGCTTTTTTCGATTGATTTTTAAAAATTAGCAAGGCAATTAGGTCATTTAGTATTTTGCATAAGAATATCAATTTTTATGTATTTGTTCAACATTTATCAAAATTACAATTGTTTAGTAATTTAATAATATAAACCTAGAATTTATAGTAAAAAGTACACTAATATCTATAAACGAATCATTTTTCTTCAATATTGCCAAACAATTAATATAATTAACAATTATGAATGTTGATGTAGTTTTTTAGCTTGTTGGATAAGAATTTAAATTTTTTATTTCCACGTTTTTTAAAAAAAATTCTATTTTGAATTTCAATATCAACTGCTAAATAACATCTAGTAGCATTGGTAAGAATTAAAAATAAAATATAATACGAAATAAAGGAAATTATTTTCATTGAAATGATAATCATATAATGATAGTTTAATATAAAATAAAAAGCAAATAATGGTAATAATAAAGTTAATAAAGTTTTTTAATAATTATTAAAAATTCAACAGTTTTAATATTCTAAATTACTGAAAATCTTTCTTTTTTGAATCCTAAATATGATATAAAAAGTTACACCTAATACTGAACTAAAAATAAACATTCTTTAATATTAATCATCTAAAAATTGAGGAAATTGTATTTAATACTTTAAAATACTTTCAACGCAATTAGTAATAATAAGACAATGAAAATTTCTGATAATGATGAGACAATGCAAAGTTCTGATTAATTGAAAATGAACAAAATTTCAATTAAATAGGTTTGAACTTTTTTCATGGATTAATGGAGAATTTTGCAACTGCAAACCACCTGGCAACTGTCACATTGGGCAGTCTGATATCAAGTAGTGGTATTGTTTTTACTTGAAAATGTAGATCTAAATGTGTTTCTACGTGAAAATAGTTTTCCCTCGGCATTGCTGCATTACATTAAAAACATATCATGAGCATTAGAGAAATTCTGACAATAAAAATATATACTACAAATTGGCGAGCCAGTGAAGCGAAGTTGTTAGGAAAAAGTTCCATTACAACAGCTGTTCAATTTGATTTCTGTTATAAAATAGCTTTGATTTACCAAATTCACCATTGACCTTTACAATTTATTATTATAATCTTTAAAATTATCCAAACAACCCCGTTTTCCCCTACTCTATCAACAAATGCCGAAGAATGCCGCGCATCCCATCTCTTGTACCAACACACTCACAACGTATTCCTGTTTTTATGTTCTCTCGTGTAAATGAATAATATGCTTTTAGTAATACAATTTTCCAAAGGTTTTTTCTTTCATACAAAACTGCCCCGAGGAGAAATCTCTACCTATGTGTGTTCGTTTAAATCTTTTGTGACGTTTTTAAATGTATATTTCTTACAATGCATTCGTGTGAGGGATTTTGTCACCAAGGTCGCTTTTTAGGACACTATCGTTTTTTTATTACATATGCACCTGTGAAGATTTAAGAACACCGGTTTCGATGGATTTAAACCTTTTTATCATTTCATTCTTTATATCAAGGTCGGTTCATTATAGCTTCTGATAATTCTGTTATCACTATTATAAATTGGATTTTTGTTAGGTGTTTCGACAGTAATTTAGTGAAAAAGAAATTAGGATAAAGTTCAGAATTAATTGAAAAGGTTTCGTGTGTTAATGGATGTAGATTTGGAGTAGCACTCGGACAGATTGTGTAGAAAAGGTGTTAATTATTTTTAATTAATTAAACGTGATATGACGTGAACATTAGTGATTAAAGTATATATATATATATATATATATATATTTGTAATATTTTTGCGGCCCAATCGTCGAATTAAAAAAAAGATTAAATAACAAAATTATTTATTTCATTAAACGTTTCGACACTTGACGTGTGTCATCATTCAGTAATCTAAAAAACATAACATAAATACAAAGTTGATGATAAATATAAATATATAAAAAGGAGGAAATTATACATACCAAACCAGGAAAAACAACAGAAAAAATTAATTATGATGTAAAATTGATTGAACACTAAATTTGTGTAAATAATAATATACTATTATATTAACAAACGAAAAATTTAAGGAGCACATATTGCCCTCATATATTTTGTTATTAATAGCGGTGCATTATGGACACTGATCAAGGTTACAACGCAAGTGTAGTCACGCAAGTGTAGTGAAGGAGTGGGAGCGGGTTGAGAGAAACGAAAGGGGAAAGAGAAACGATATATATATATATATATATATATATATAAATATATATAGGGTAGGGTATATATATAGGGTAGGGTAGGGTATAAAGGTCCAATTTGATAGTGAGCAATTATATTGTGTGAACACTAAAGATAATACTTTTGGATTTTCAAACATTTGCTGTTTATTTCTTGATTGCGACGTTCCTTGAATCAAGGTGATGGCAGGTTTTACATCTTTTGCCCTTTACTTTGAAAAATTGTTGTTAAAAAACATTCCTAACTTTACTTGCTTGTGATATCGATGCTGGGTCTTTATACCCGCCCCGCTCTACCCTTTGAAAGGTAAATTAAATTTGAATATTTGAGCTTCTTTCTGATTTAGTGGTAAGGGTTCTGGACAGATGTCCTGAATTTCCTACAAGTCATAATTCTGGTCTACAGCAATGTTTCGTCCTTGTTGTCTATAGGTAAGGATATCGTCCGCAAAATCGATTGGAGATAACGCGCTTACTGGAACTTTTCTGAGAATGCAGTTGTATGCATAGTTCCATCCAATGTCCGGATGTCTTCTGTTCCTTCGATTCAATTAACTTTTATGTTCCTATTTATTTTGCTTGCATTGCGATTCTCTTTTAGCGGCGATAGAGCACTTTGATTATTTCACATCGCTTAACTAGATTAATAATCTTGGCGAGATACTGACGAACAAATAAAACCATTTTATGAAAAGATAAAAGACGGCCGAGGATTTTTTTGCAAATTTATTATATCAGTCTAGATTACATAAAATAATTATAATCTAAAAGCTCATAATTTTTAAGTAAAGAATAAAAATAAATTAAAGGGCCAAATCTTTTGTAAAATAGGCCGTAACATAGCGTTGTCATAACAACGCTTGATTGCACAGCAAATACATAGCATTTTGACAGTTTTTACTAAGAATTTTTAGGAAGAAATGACCGTAATATAGTGTTGCCGTAATATTTTTATCGGAGAAATGGCCTCTTCGTTAGTATTAAATATTTTGTTCCTAATCGACTCAACAAACGGCATACGAAATATTTCTGTAGACAAAATAATGTATTGGAAATTGAAGAATCGATGTGCGTATTAAATTAAAAACAATTTTCAGTTGCTGCGAATAATATATGTTGCAATATATACTTTTGTTAAATAACAATTATCAAAATGTT
>NW_020538040.1:29952933-29987890 GCF_003426905.1 Ctenocephalides felis
TTAAGTATACGTATGTAATATATAATATAGTCACAATAAGTATTTGTTGACCGCTGGGTTGCTCTCTCGAGAAAAGTACTAGATTAAGATATACTATTGCAAACACAGCTTATAAAACACGTTGTTCAGTTCTTTGTTAAAATTTTTTTTTAAAAAAATATTTTAAATTAATGCTAATTTAAATTTCTTATTTTAAATTAATGCTAATTTTAATTTCTTATTTTACACGTAATAGTTTGTTTGTTATTTTTTAGTTTTTAATTGCATAGAATATAATTAAATGCATAATTGTGCTGTTTTCTTATTTGTAAATATTTATTTATTTATGTATTTAAAGGACTACCTTCCTGAAACTCTAAATACTTATTATTGTCAGGAATTTGTGTCAGGTAAAATTTCAGGTATTCACTGCAGGAGTGAAATCCCTGTTTATTATGTCCTTTTTGGATTTTCACTTTCTGGGCATATTTAGTTTTTATTCTTGAAACATATAGATAGAGATTTTTAATAATTTTAATAAGTTTTAGTAATAATGTTAGATTAATTATTGTAATATATCAATGTAATTATGATTCTAAGGAATTTTTGATAGGTTGATATTCTAATTATTTATTATTTTTCAATTTGTTCAAATTTTCTTGTTTTCTTCAAATTTTATTACTTTTAAATTTACATGTTATTTCACATATTAATTATTTTTTGCTTTTTTAAATCAGTAATTCATACTGCCACTAAATATCATGAGTTAGTTTTTCCTATAGAAAATATTCTGTGTTTATAGCAAAATTTATTCGAGTTTCAAATAAAAATAATAGACATTCTTATGTCAATTTTATTCGCGTCGTCTTAGCGTGAAACATTTAAAATAAAGAAAATATATACACATGCAGAGGATTTAAGAAAAGAAATTGTAGGCGACATTGGATGTCTTTTAACACCCAGAAAGCTCTAGATTTTATTTATAGCTGATTTAGAAAAATACATAAATAATTGTAATGAATTTTATAAAGCTATAGTATAAAATGGATCATAGGTGGTAAAGAATGCTCAGATAGGTGACTAATAAATGCACTTTAGTCTCTGTTTTTAGTATCATTTTGTATGAAAACTGCTACGTAACATAGCCTTGCATAACATTAATCAATTTATTTTCATATTAGCCTTTGCTATATCATTTAATTTTTGCTTCATGCTTTTCATCTCATTACTAAAATCTGAACACAATTTTGAATTCTATATCAATTTTTTTGTATACATTAGACACTCAACCAGGATTCGATCTGAGTACCTCTGCATCTGCGAATCGAGCATTTAACCATTCAGGAACGCTCGCTGCAATGAAGTTAATTTATTCTTGTTTTTAGTAGTTAAAGTTGCAAATAGAGTTTTGATCTAAGCACGTGTTTGCAAAAATATTCGTCACTTTTTTTTCCAATGAAGCCATCTAAATTCAATCCAAATTCACCGCAAGCTATATTCCTGCGATAGGGTCCATAACCCTGAAAATGTATTGAGAAACCTTATATCGTATTATGTTACTTCTTGAAAAGCGTTCCAACAAACAATTGCACATTGGAAGGTACCTACGACGTACCTATATTATTTCGTATTGAAATGTGCCTTCAGTATTCCTGTGTATTGTTAAAGCCCATAGGAGAAACCGGGGGCGGATCGATAAACTTTTCAGACGAACCCTTATTTAAATACCAATCCGAGGAGAAATCGGTAAAAAGTTACAGGAAGCCTACTAGGTTATGAAGGATCACATAAACATACAATTCAATTTTTGTTGGTAGCAGGTATATTGATTTTTATAATGCTTCGTTAGATAACCTGTTCATTGTAAACAAGAGATAAGGCATATGTCGTTTTTTAAAAACTTGATCCGTTATTTTAATTATTTTATGAAACTAATATTTTAAAGTAAATGAGATGTGATCATGGGATTTGTCGAAATAATGCAAATAAGGAAGTTGTTAATAATCAATCGGGGCTTGACTGGATATTGATTAAACCATTTATCTTTACGAGCTTCATTTAATTTAATTATTTTTTAAAACAATGTAGAATTAGTATATAATATACTTATATAGTAAAGTATAGCTGTAATTTAAATTAAGTACTTTCAAATACAGATCATTATAGAATAAGGGAGTATAGGTGGTTCAAAATAGGTAAATGTAATAGGTAGGTGCCCAGTAATAACGTCAAACAAATTTCATTTTAATATTTTAATGTTTTATAGGTTAAATTCTCAAGAAATTCGAAAATCAACCTGATCAAATACACTAAAAATTTTAGCGTTTTTTAGCTATCCATAAGTTTTCGATTTTTTCGCTTTTTTCGATTGATTTTTAAAAATTAGCAAGGCAATTAGGTCATTTAGTATTTTGCATAAGAATATCAATTTTTATGTATTTGTTCAACATTTATCAAAATTACAATTGTTTAGTAATTTAATAATATAAACCTAGAATTTATAGTAAAAAGTACACTAATATCTATAAACGAATCATTTTTCTTCAATATTGCCAAACAATTAATATAATTAACAATTATGAATGTTGATGTAGTTTTTTAGCTTGTTGGATAAGAATTTAAATTTTTTATTTCCACGTTTTTTAAAAAAAATTCTATTTTGAATTTCAATATCAACTGCTAAATAACATCTAGTAGCATTGGTAAGAATTAAAAATAAAATATAATACGAAATAAAGGAAATTATTTTCATTGAAATGATAATCATATAATGATAGTTTAATATAAAATAAAAAGCAAATAATGGTAATAATAAAGTTAATAAAGTTTTTTAATAATTATTAAAAATTCAACAGTTTTAATATTCTAAATTACTGAAAATCTTTTTTTTTTGAATCCTAAATATGATATAAAAAAGTTACACCTAATACTGAACTAAAAATAAACTCTTTAATATTAATCATCTAAAAATTGAGGAAATTGTATTTAATACTTTAAAATACTTTCAACGCAATTAGTAATAATAAGACAATGAAAATTTCTGATAATGATGAGACAATGCAAAGTTCTGATTAATTGAAAATGAACAAAATTTCAATTAAATAGGTTTGAACTTTTTTCATGGATTAATGGAGAATTTTGCAACTGCAAACCACCTGGCAACTGTCACATTGGGCAGTCTGATATCAAGTAGTGGTATTGTTTTTACTTGAAAATGTAGATCTAAATGTGTTTCTACGTGAAAATAGTTTTCCCTCGGCATTGCTGCATTACATTAAAAACATATCATGAGCATTAGAGAAATTCTGACAATAAAAATATATACTACAAATTGGCGAGCCAGTGAAGCGAAGTTGTTAGGAAAAAGTTCCATTACAACAGCTGTTCAATTTGATTTCTGTTATAAAATAGCTTTGATTTACCAAATTCACCATTGACCTTTACAATTTATTATTATAATCTTTAAAATTATCCAAACAACCCCGTTTTCCCCTACTCTATCAACAAATACCGAAGAATGCCGCGCATCCCATCTCTTGTACCAACACACTCACAACGTATTCCTGTTTTTATGTTCTCTCGTGTAAATGAATAATATGCTTTTAGTAATACAATTTTCCAAAGGTTTTTTCTTTCATACAAAACTGCCCCGAGGAGAAATCTCTACCTATGTGTGTTCGTTTAAATCTTTTGTGACGTTTTTAAATGTATATTTCTTACAATGCATTCGTGTGAGGGATTTTGTCACCAAGGTCGCTTTTTAGGACACTATCGTTTTTTTTATTACATATGCACCTGTGAAGATTTAAGAACACCGGTTTCGATGGATTTAAACCTTTTTGTATCATTTCATTCTTTATATCAAGGTCGGTTCATTATAGCTTCTGATAATTCTGTTATCACTATTATAAATTGGATTTTTGTTAGGTGTTTCGACAGTAATTTAGTGAAAAAGAAATTAAGATAAAGTTCAGAATTAATTGAAAAGGTTTCGTGTGTTAATGGATGTAGATTTGGAGTAGCACTCGGACAGATTGTGTAGAAAAGGTGTTAATTATTTTTAATTAATTAAACGTGATATGACGTGAACATTAGTGATTAAAGTATATATATATATATATATATATATATATATATATATATTTGTAATATTTTTGCGGCCCAATCGTCGAATTAAAAAAAAGATTAAATAACAAAATTATTTATTTCATTAAACGTTTCGACACTTGACGTGTGTCATCATTCAGTAATCTAAAAAACATAACATAAATACAAAGTTGATGATAAATATAAATATATAAAAAGGAGGAAATTATACATACCAAACCAGGAAAAACAACAGAAAAAATTAATTATGATGTAAAATTGATTGAACACTAAATTTGTGTAAATAATAATATACTATTATATTAACAAACGAAAAATTTAAGGAGCGGTGCATTATGGACACTGATCAAGGTTACAACGCAAGTGTAGTCACGCAAGTGTAGTGAAGGAGTGGGAGCGGGTTGAGAGAAACGAAAGGGGAAAGAGAAACAGATATATATATATATATATATATATATATATATAGGGTAGGGTATATATATAGGGTAGGGTAGGGTATAAAGGTCCAATTTGATAGTGAGCAATTATATTGTGTGAACACTAAAGATAATACTTTTGGATTTTCAAACATTTGCTGTTTATTTCTTGATTGCGACGTTCCTTGAATCAAGGTGATGGCAGGTTTTACATCTTTTGCCCTTTACTTTGAAAAATTGTTGTTAAAAAACATTCCTAACTTTACTTGCTTGTGATATCGATGCTGGGTCTTTATACCCGCCCCGCTCTACCCTTTGAAAGGTAAATTAAATTTGAATATTTGAGCTTCTTTCTGATTTAGTGGTAAGGGTTCTGGACAGATGTCCTGAATTTCCTACAAGTCATAATTCTGGTCTACAGCAATGTTTCGTCCTTGTTGTCTATAGGTAAGGATATCGTCCGCAAAATCGATTGGAGATAACGCGCTTACTGGAACTTTTCTGAGAATGCAGTTGTATGCATAGTTCCATCCAATGTCCGGATGTCTTCTGTTCCTTCGATTCAATTAACTTTTATGTTCCTATTTATTTTGCTTGCATTGCGATTCTCTTTTAGCGGCGATAGAGCACTTTGATTATTTCACATCGCTTAACTAGATTAATAATCTTGGCGAGATACTGACGAACAAATAAAACCATTTTATGAAAAGATAAAAGACGGCCGAGGATTTTTTTGCAAATTTATTATATCAGTCTAGATTACATAAAATAATTATAATCTAAAAGCTCATAATTTTTAAGTAAAGAAATAAAAATAAATTAAAGGGCCAAATCTTTAGTAAAATAGGCCGTAACATAGCGTTGTCATAACAACGCTTGATTGCACAGCAAATACATAGCATTTTGACAGTTTTTACTAAGAATTTTTAGGAAGAAATGACCGTAATATAGTGTTGCCGTAATATTTTTATCGGAGAAATGGCCTCTTCGTTAGTATTAAATATTTTGTTCCTAATCGACTCAACAAACGACATACGAAATATTTCTGTAGACAAAATAATGTATTGGAAATTGAAGAATCGATGTGCGTATTAAATTAAAAACAATTTTCAGTTGCTGCGAATAATATATGTTTCAATACAAATACTTTTGTTAAATAACAATTATCAAAATGTTATGTCTAATTTTAATATATCAAATTTTATATGGAATGTTGTAATTGATATGATGTTATCATTTATCAAGAATCACGAGAAATCTATATGTAGTTATTTGGTATCGATATTCATTTAATAGTCATAATAATTAATAATGTTTTTGATAATAAGAAACCAGAATGTAATTTAATCTTACCAAAACCAAAAAATCAAATTCTTGAATTATTTACGGAAAATCCTGAGCAAAATTTCACAAATATTTGAAAACAATATTCATGAGTAATTAATTTTAATTATGAATATTATTTTTAAATTTTTGTGAAATTTCTTTTACATAATTTCGAGCAACTATTTTTTCTATTTTTGTATTTTAATATAAACTGTAGTAGTAGCAAGGGTTAACCCTTTCCACTCAGATGCCGCCGCTTTGGCGACATGTGTTATTTTTGCAATGTACGTGTGCAAAAATCGATTAATGTGATATACCGCTTGCAATATTTTATTAAATTTTAAAATGTGTGTAACATTAAAGGTGTACGTGATTCCTTCTATCAAAAACAATTTGAATTCGTCCTTTTTTCGCGAACCTTGCATTGTTTCGTTCAATCTGTATAAGCTGGCGCAAGAACGTTGCTGTGTTCATTCTTAAACCACTTTATATTCATCGCAGTGCAGCGTTACAAGATTTCAGCATTATTTTCACTAAAGTCATTCCGAATCCAATTGAATGTCTATAATTGAATTATTATTTGCATATAGTAAAGGGTTCAGATAGTGGACTGTGGTGGATTATTATTTTTTAATGGGTGGATATTTAAGTTTTTAAGGATTGGGTGTTGTAATTGACTAGTTGTTAATTTTGGTAATCAATTTTTTTTGGGAAAAACGTATATATTCAGTTTACGTGGATTTACCGATACCCATGTTAAATAAATATTTTATATTAAAATATATTTTAATTGAACCCTGCTAAAAATTATTAATGATTCTAAATTATTACGCATAAGTTGATGCCAATATAAATGTCCATATTGCTCTTCAATGTACATGTTGACTCTTCATAATTTGTTCGATTTTTATTAGATATTTGTTAGATTTTTATTTAGAACTATCTTAAAGATATAATTACTTAAATGAATGAACTTCTAACTAGTGAATATTAAATTTCTAATCATGGTATATGTTTTCATTTCTCATGGCACATTTTTAATCTGTTTTCAAACAAAATTTAGTTTTTATTCAGACTAATATATGTAAAATTTCCTAAATCACTTTATGGAAACTTGACTGATAAAAAATTAAATTAAATCATAATTTAATTAATATAATTATGATTAATAGAATTCGAATAGATATTATTAGAATTAATAGATTTAATTAAATTTAATCATAATAATAAATAGTAAAAATAATAAATAAAAAAACTATAACTACAGTAATATTAACAAGATTTTTTAAAGTAAATAGATTTAAGAAAAAAAACTTTATAATATTCTTCAGTCAATGTTTAGATCGTTAATTATCTTCCTCTTATAAAATAATTGAGGTTGTTCTACATTTCTAATATAATTATTTTTTTAATCAGTTTATATTAGTATTCTGTTCAATTAAGAATGAATTTATTGAAGAGTGAAAGCTAGGATTTTAAATAAAACGTATGGATTTTAAATACTACTACTAAATATGGATTTTTTATTTCCAATGTAAATTACAATTTGTGTTATATTTGACATTTTTCAATAAGGATGATTAAATTATATTAGTTTTAAAAAGGCTACTAAGAAGTAGACTTAACATATGAAGAAAATTTTACAAAAAAAAGCTTAAATCTATCAATTTGGATTATGATTAATTAAATATAATGGTATCTAACCTGCAGTACACCTTATTAATGAACAAAATTCAGAGAATTATAATAACAAAATATTACAAAAAATATACTTGAATCTATCAATTAGGATGATCATTTAAGTATAATATTATCTATCATATAATAGACCTTATATTAATGAACAAAATGTGGAGAATGTATATTGGAAGCATACTATAAAATAAACATACTATAAAAAAATTCATAAAAAATAAACTTAAATTTAAGTTTTTGAGGAGTTCAGTTCTTTTTGGTCTATAAAGATGGGCAGTTCAGTTCTTTTAGGTCTATAAGGATGGTACCTATAAAATTTTGATTTTTTATTTAATTTTACTTACGTGAAAAGAAATTAATTAACTTATTATTGATGTAACACCTGATTTAAGTTTATACATATTGTCAGTATTAAATTCAATATTTAAGTGCCAATTCTTGGATAAAATAGATATGTTATAGTAATACTATGTTACAGGTCTAACTTTGTATGAGTTGGAAGTAATGAACTGCCAAAAAGGCGTCTTACACATAAAACCTAACCTACAAAACGCTCAAATTCAATTAAGAATGATGAGTTATTCTTTCTGATGTCTCTTTGATAACACATATGTGAAGTTAGGTTTTATGTGTAGAATGCGCAGCAAATACATAGCTTTTTCACAGTTTGTTACCACCAACTCATACGAAGAAAGATCCGCAACATGCCATTACCATAAGATTTCTATTTGAAACCCTGTTATTGTCATGTCTAATTCTCCGCCCCCGATATTTATGTATGTGGTGAACTTTGGTAGTTGAAATTAGTCGTAGAACTCTAACCATAGACGCGGAGCTTAACTTTTCTCAAAAACAATTTAATTTTCTGTTTTTCTAGAATCGTGAACAATGTTTTTGTAAAATCTCTATAAGCAAGCGAAAGAGCGTTCCCAAAGTCACTTGGTATTCATCGCAGAGTAACGTTACGTTTGCATACGTAAGTTTCCGTTATGTTTAGAAAAGTATCTCGATATTTACGATTCTGTCGAGTTCCCTCTCTGATTTAAATTCAGCGCCGATCTTCCGCCGTCCGACGGTTCAGACTTTGTTACATTAACCCACTGACTTGTACACGTCCGAAATGTATATCATAGACGAATTTTTGGGCTATACAGTTAGTTTTGATACACGGAATTTTTTGGATCCACGGAGAGATTAATGATCAGGTGCTATTTGCTGGATTTTACAACGTTCAAAGTTTATTTGATTAAGAAACGTTGCGTGAACTTCACTTAATTTACCATGTTGTTTTTTTTATATTACATCATTATATTTATAAAGTTGATTGAATGCGATATTTTTTTCTGACAGTTTTCAAGACCAACATCGCATTATTAATGATTTTCAATTAGTGATACTCTGATTAAGGCGGTTGTGAAAAATTCTAAAGCTGTCGAAACTTGTACAAGTTAATTATTTTTATGAGAAAGTTTTATATATTGTTCACATGGTAATGAAATATTTTATGCATTAATCGATTTTATATTTGATATAAATTTTCAGTGTTTCTAGAAAATCTGTTTCAAATCATTATTTTATATGACAATATTCATTTAAAAAAAACAGTAAATATAGAATTTTTTAACGATACTATTTTAAAGTAGAAGGAAAATGATGTATAACCAGCCATCATCTTAATTTTTACGACGTTGCTATCAGGATGTAAATGACTTTGTATCAATATTCCTAACAAAAGTACTTTTTTTCCTTGGTAGTTTTTTTTTGGTTTTGAGCTCTTTTATTTAGTTTATGATACCTGTATATAATTTTTAAGTATACGATATTTAATTGTTTTATAAGATGTGTGGTTATTTTTAAGTTAGATTCAATAGTACGTTTGTTTGTATTTCCCTTATAAAGCTCTGTGGGTGGGGTAAAATGGACTATCTAAACTTTTACACTTGCAAGGTGCAAACAATAAGAAAATAGTAAATACAAAAGTCAATTAAGTTAAAACAAATAATTTTTAAAGAGTTAAATTAAATTGATAGTTATTCCAACTCTGCTAACGAATATTTCTGACAAAATTTTAGATCAAGGTTATATACAGTGGTTACAAGGTCAAAATTGACAAATTATATACATGTACAAGGTTATCTTTGTCAAAAATGTGTTCATGAAATTTATATTTTGCATTGGTTGAATATTGTAGCTATCCTTTCGTAAAATCTTTTTAAAATTAAAAATAAGACATTGGATCTGTTTGGCCACTGGCGTCCTATTTTACCTATTTTTATTTAGAAAAATTGAAAAAAAAACACATATCTATAATTAGGACGTAACTGGAAATTTTACTGAACATAGTACGATAGTTGTTTGTTCGATATGTTTTGTTGTTGATTTAGACAGTATAATTATTTAAAGTCAAATTGGATCTCGATAAAAAAACATTTGACAAAAATGTACAACAATAGTGTTTGAGATTTAAAATAAATCTAGTGTTTGAAAATTAAAATATGCATTTAATGTTATGTAATTTTTCCATGAAAAAGAGAAAATACAAGAAATTGAACACCAGATACATTGCTCAGAACCATGGTAGCAAAAGTTTAACAAGTAAATTGTATAAAATTGAACAAAAATAAAATCAACGGACGTAAATGGGGTAAAAAATGTGGTGCTATGGCGCCACGCACGTGCTTCCATGCCAGTACAGATGATGACTCTATATAATAAATTTAGGTTTATTTAATTTAAACAAAATTTATACAATGTTTGTTACAAATAGTGTAAATAACCTTTAACAGAATCCGCATCATCGAATTATTTTCTATTAAATTCGTATATCGGAATCAATTTCAGTTCCCTCGTTTTTTTTTACTGTACATACGAAAGCTTTGGAATCTGGTCACGACTGTGACCCAATATTAGTAATAACAAGCGGCATTGCAATGTTATGTATATATTGAATAGATTCCAATGTATGGAGTTTAATAAGTGTGATATGGTCTTGGAATATTTCAACTATCCAACCATCCGAGGCAGAGCAATACAAGAGGAGATGCGCCATGAAACGTGTTCGACCCAACAAAGACGCGAGCATTCACAGAAAATAAAATAAAAATAAAGCGTTTGAAAAGACGTAGAAAAAGGAACTCGAGGAGAAGCCGAAGAAACATGCCGAGGTGGAATCGTTAGTACTAGAGATGAGAAACGATTATTGCCAGTCGGAGAGAATCGATATTGATGAGAATATTATCACCGGTAACGATACCATCGACACCGACAACGATGTCGAAAATGTTTGGCGATAACAATGACCAGGATAAAGGACAGTGTTATGAGTTGGGATTTTGTGCTATTTTACGCCTTTTCCGAAAACATATCCTGAGATTTTAATACATTGCACCTACGCAAGAAAAGCGGTATCCAAAAAGTCCAAAAAGAGAGTTAACTATGAGCCCAATTTTTGTTTTTCATAAAAAAATCAGAGAAACCAAAATCAGTAATTATAAGTCCATACCAAATGAAAAACGATACAATTTTGCTTAAACAATTTTCTTGGTATTGATCAATGATATCACTTTCAAGTCACAGCGGTCTATGATCCCACTTCTGTGAATGGATTGATATTTATATTGGTTGTCTTGGCAACATTATAGATTTATGCGTCATCTCACCTAAAAAGCCATTTTTTTAAATTTTCATTTGACCTCGTTTTACACATTTAGTCATATACAACTTATTTATATACATATACAATATATCTTTTAAACAATAAATTATTATCTAGCTAACTCTATCATAGTTAAATTACTAATTCAGAGTCTTTTATAAATTCATATAATATTCTATAGTAAAAAGCCATAATCATTTGGTAAAATATCGAAAAATTTGGAATGTGACTTGAAAGGACCATAGGGAATTAAATTATGCACAAAGGACTTAAACTTTGAATCAAATTCAAATTTCTATCTTAGATTAAAAGTAATTAATCTACACTCACATGGTAGTTTTTTCGTATTGTCTTTTGGATTCAACTCACAAGGAGAACCTCAGGTTTACTCTTGTAGGATTTTGATGAAAGTTGTCATGGTGATAGGATAGGATCTAGAGTTGATAGTCAAACCGAACAGTTTGAAATATTAAAGGCCTATGAGAAGTAGTTTAATTATAAAAATTAATTAAAATTTTTATGAATAGGCCTCGGGAAAAACGTACCCTTACAGCGTTCCATTTGCGATTTTGGGATGCAAAACATTTATTTTTGGGTGTTTTTTGACTAAATCTTTTAAGGATTGGTTTATATTAAATATTTTACTGTTTTGTGATACCTACAATAACAATCAAAATTTTCATCTCATATAATTTATTAATTATGTTTAATAATCATCAAGCCGATCGGTTTGTGTTGCTGGAAAAACAACGTGTTGCATCTTAGAAAACATGATTGTATATTAGCTTTATTGTATATTCTAAATTAGATTATGGTATAATAACTTTAACTTTTTAACTGCCTTTAAGAATCTTCTAGACCACACATATAGAGTCAGGTGTTTTTAAATAACCCTTTCTCTATGAGCGTCGTCTTGAGGAGACATCCTTTTGTATTAATGTCGCCTATATAGGACATCCAGTGTTTCAACTTTTGCTTCAAAATGTATCACTCTGAATTATTTAGAATTCTAATTGTTATTGTGTATTTTAATTATAAGCGTACTTTTTAATTTTTGAATACCTTTTTATTAATAATGATTGAAAAATCTTAAAATATTTTATGTAACAAGTGCTTGGGCGCCTTGTTGGCTCGTACAGCAGTGTTAATCATGCATAAAACGTAGTGAGTTAAGTGCGGTCGTTTGAATTTCAAAAATAATCATTTACAAATGTATTTTAATTATTACACCTATATTTAAAACCATTTTGTTCTATAGATAGAATAGTTCCCTTTTTTTCCTCGATTTTTTTTACGTCTCTACGGTCGACTTTCGAATTTATCGATACTAAACTATCGATATCGACATCGATATCAATATCATTATATTCTGAATAGTTCGCTCGGAGCATCCCTATCCACTGAAAGGTGCGGTGTAGCTATATACGTATAGATATAGGAATCTATCCATAAAATCCCAAAAGCTGTTCTTCTCGAAGTTTCGTTCCGATGTTTTATTCGACAGATTAAAGTTTACAAACAAGATTGTGAAATAGGAAATGTTTAAACCTCGTACCATGTTGCCTTTTATCCAGCATTCATGTTACAGCCGACGCGAAAAAAGTTTTTTAGGAAAAATGTAAAGTTGTTCACATTTTGATTAACACCGTTCGTCAGTTTGTTTTATGGACTTTAATTGAAAATTTTCAAATTATATTTAAAAATTAGGCTATAAAAATATTTTTATTATCAATTCATTTTTTACATTACATTAACTTGCAATTTATTAAATAAAAATTAAAGAATTTAGACTTAAAGTTTTTTTTATTGTTTTTTAACAGTAATCACAATTTCTTAGGCTTGGACATGGGCCCCCTTTTTAGCCGAAATAGATTTTTTTTTACAAATTTCTATTTATACCAACGTTTCTTATTAGACATTCAAAGTAGGGTTTGTCGGTTTTCAAAAACCGGTTTTAAAAACCGGTTTTTTGACGAAATTTATGAAATTCGAAAACCGGTTTTTTAGTAAAAAAAGTCGGTTTTTACTGTATAAATGGAAAATGACAAATATAGCCTAATATAAAATGCAATGCAGCGTTTTGATTCTTGAAATCATATCGGTTCAATAGCGTTTGGAATCTTATCAGTCTGCTATGGTTCCCAGAAAGGTTTTGTGTTATCTTTTGTCTAATATATATATTAATTCTAATGTTTATACGAGTGTTTATATTAATTCAGATCAATGGACTTCTTGTTTCTTTATGTGCAGTTTATAAGTTCAGTATTCAGTGTTCAGTGCCATTGATCGATATTTGATACAGATATAATACAAAATGTTAGTAGATAACATATTTTATTATTATAAAAAATATATTATTATTTAAACTATTTATATTTTTGTAGTCTAAAATGTTAGACGTGTGGAATTATTTCAAAAAAGTAGACAAAGAAAAAGCGCGTTGTATTTATTGCAATAAAATGCTTTCTTGCAAAGGATCAAGCACAAGCAATTTACATAATCATTTGAAAACAGTACACGATAAAAAAAAAACGAAAAAAATTGTCGGATGCCAGCTCGACTTTACAAACATGTACACAACCACGTATTTTTAATTTTGTGAAAAAAACTAGTTTAGAAGAAATAGTGTCACAGCTCGCTCCATTAGATGGACTATCAATTAATTGCATAACAAATAGCTCGTTTATAATAGAGAGGGTTATGGAACTTATTTACAACTTTTACGAATCTATAAAACATGAAACTACAAATAAATAAACTGAAAAATAAAGGACAAAAATTTTTTATAACTATAGATGAATGGACTAGTAAAAGAAATCGAAGATATTTAAATATTTCTGAAATCACATTTTATCAAACAAAAAAATAATTAGAATTTTTAAAATTAATTAATTGAAACTACTCGAAATAGAAAATACTCGCGGCTTAGCTTAATTGTTTTTAAAACTAAAATTGATATTATCAAGGATGTATCTAATATTTTTTTTTTAATAAATATTTTTTTTATTTTGAATTGTTTCATTTATTCGAAAACTTTCCTTTCACTGTCATAAAAATATTTACATTCTTATATGTGAAAATAATGCATAAATAACGAATAATTATTTTCAAAATTATTTAATCCATATAAACTATTATTTTTTTGATCTACTAATTAAAATTAAAATAATTTTGTTTACTATCCATAAAATTTAACAATAAATAATTTCAATCAAATACTGCTTAAAATCGCACTTGGATAAATTTTTGTTATTAACAAAATATTCGAGCAAAAATTTATTTTCTATATAAAATTCGAAAACCGGTTAAAACCGGTTTTCTGGTAAAATTGAAATTCGAAAACCGGTTTTCTGAAATGTCGGTTTTTGTATAAACCCTAATTCAAAGTAAAGATACAAATACACGATTAGAAATTATTTTACTTTTTGACTTTAAAATAATATAAGGAAATATATATTAACAAGGTGTGTTGTGGTGTATTAAAACATCTATTTGCTGACGTGGATCCCTTAAGGGTCTATATGGACAGCTTGGCAATGATTTAGATAATTTATTTATTTATTTATTATTAATTTTTTTGTCATTTTACAAAATTTTTGTGAGGTTTTTCATAATTTTGCATGGAAGTAGGTAAAATAAAAAAAAAATTAGGTAACCATGTAATTTTCAAAAATCTGTTATTCCTTTCGTACTGGTTTCTCTCTAATATTTTCTAATATAGAAATTTGTCAACACTTATTCATATGTACATAATATAGCTAGAATATTGAGAACCTTTCAACTTTTTTCTCTACAAGATCGACTGGCACTCAATGCACTATTGTATACCACACCGTGCTAGTAAAAATATTACAAAAAACTTACCAATACGTTTTCACCCATACAAATAGGATCTTAGAGCTTCAGGTAACATACACTGTACTATATGATTTACGACAATAATAGACTTTGGTTTTAAAATGAAAAACTTGCAGGATTTTTATTCGATATTCTATTTAAAAACATAGTCAGCTGTTTAGAGATATGAGTAATTTTTTGCTTTGGATAAAATAATACTTTTTTGCCTGGATAGAATAATACACTGATATAAGTGAAATGATACAACGAGATTTAGGTTTAATAAATTAAGTGTTCAGTAATAATTTGAGAAATCTTGCAACAGTGTCTTGATATAATTTAGTTTGACTGAAGTGCTTGTCGAAAAGATTTGCGGTACATGTTGCGATATGCACTGTTGCTAGATTTATTGAATTATTGCTAGTTAAACAATTTCCAGATTAATAAAACAAAATATACGTCTTGGCTTGTGGATCATCTTATTTTGTTCGTACGAGTCTGTAATATCAATATAATACAAAAAAAACTTTGCAAAGTAGTCGGTTTAAAGTTACTAATATATTGTACAGCTTGTATTTTCTGACTTTCATAATTGATTTTCACTTACCAAAAGAATTAGTCCAACAGAGTTTTACTGTGTACTAAAATTATCACCTCCTTTATCATTTAATTATTAACCCGACTAATTATTATTAGTGTGTTCATGAATTGTTGAAACTTTTCATAGAAATTACTTCTACGGGTAACAGTAAACCGTTTTACACAACATTGGATTTACCGTTAATCTTTTGTGTGAATATGTTTAATTATTAATTCTAACTAGTCTTGTTGATTATCACCTTGCAACAATTGAGGTCTTAATATGGTAAATAAATTGTATACGCTTTGTTCAAGACGACTTAATTATATTTAATGGGTCTTATGTTACGTGTTTATGAAATAACTTCAACGCTTTATTTAGGAGGAATTTTAACGAATTTTGAGGAAAGAGATTTATGGCTGTAAAATAATTAACATTATTAACTTTAATTTGGTAGGACGTAATTAACATTGTTGGATCCAAAAATAATTAAAAAAAACAATCTATATTAAAATGTAATGGCATATCTCTGATTAGTATATCAGGCAACTTACTATGAAGAAAGTGCTGCAGAGAAATACTTTGCTCTAGAAACATGTTTTTGCACTGGTCATAATTATAGTTATTACGAAGATAAATAATAAAATGAATATTATCTGTTTTTGTCACAAGAAATGCTATCACAGAAGAATTGCAAACAAAACGTTGAATAAAATATTACCTCAGCTTGCATTCAGAGTCCTCTTGAGGGATTTGCATATTTCTTTTACGATTACCAAGATATTTTAACCTTAAACTTACCTTATCAAAATGAGCGTAAATATATATTTATATTTACTTATTTTTCATATTTACATGCTTATTCAAGTTTATTTGAGGTGGCACCAAAGTTTGCTATTCAAAGGTGGCAAAGAATTTTTGATATAAAATGCATGCGCTTTCATGGAAGAAACGTTATAATAAATATTTATCGAGAAGAAAATCGAGGCCAAACTTTACATATTTTTATAAAAAAATGCCATTTATACTTCAAACTCATATCGCCAATTTCGAATATCAATATAAATATTGTAATTTTTAGTCCATCTCAAGTAGTGAACTAGCATACACTAGTCAAGTGTTTGATTCTATCCTCGGCCAACTTAATATCAAGCAGTATATCAGATTTTCATTTGAGGTTATAGATTTTAAATATGATCACAAGTGAAAATGGCTTTTCGTGGGCATTGCTGCAGTTATGGTAACATATCCGACTTGTATGCAAGAGGTACTAGGATCGAGTCTCTGCACTGTTTATAAAAATAAACTACGACTGACACTCATTTGCAGTTTATCTCATCTCACCAATTTGCTTTTGGTAGAAATAAATTTTAAGTAAATTAAAATATAAAAATTATGAAAATAGTGAAATGGAAATATAAATGTATATAACATGTTAGAAAAAGTATTATTGAAATGTGTTTGTCCTCATGGTAAAAAAGTAGAAACTGTTACTTGAAACAAAATATTAGTTAGGATTATTGGCATTTTAATGTCAATTCAATTCAAATTATTTGATTTAATTTTACCTTAATAGAATATTAACTTTTGCTACGGCAGTTTTTCAAAGTGACACTGCTATACGAGCCAGGTAGCCGTCGAATTATTTGTTACGCAAAATATTTTAAAATGATTCAATCATTATAATAATAATGTATTTAAGATGATAAATTACACTTCTTAAGAACTCAACACCACAATAACAAATTAGAATTCTCTATAATTTAACTAATAATATAGTCTATAGACGACACTCGTACTCACAGGTTGTCATGCGTATGTCGCCTATAGGCGAAGGTTAATGATAATAACTTATAAATGTTGTGTTCGGACGTATTTTCATTTTATTATATTGGCCTTGAAGGCGGCAATCTTCATGGCATTGAGCTTTTACACCTGATGGTTGGTACACTGTAGAGAGGGTAGCGGATTTGAATCGGTATTATTTTTCTCACTTCTAAAACTAAAGTCCTCGTAACAACATATGTAATAAATAATCAATAAATATCTTCTTCAATTAGAACTAAGTGACAAATCATAAGTGTAATAAGAACAAGTATCAAGAATATAAATTATACTAACAAATCTGTGTTATACAGTCCACAGTTACAAGGGTTAAATTATAACCTAACAACTTTAGTTAATCGAAGGAGTGACTTAATACGCAAATACGAGTACATGTTTTTTAGATTACATTTTGCATAATCATTCATAACAATACATTATTATTTAAGATAGAAGGGTAGCATTGTATTGAAAATTGAATATTTCACTCCTACAAGATATTTCGAGAGTCTTCTTCCCAAATATATTTCCTAAATATAAAAATCTTCGGCAATAATTTCGTTATTGAAAAAAAGTCTCCGATTTGATTTTATTAATTCCGTCCTCGCTCAGTCTGCGCCTTTTGTGGTATTTTCCAAAGGCCCAGAAATCAGATGTGTATATTTGAGTAGCGGATCTGTGTCCTTTTTACCCTCGACACAAAACCATACATAAAACACATAAAAGCTGGAAGCTTCGACAGCACATGTTCCGCTGCGCGCTCAATGTTCACCAATAGAAGATGTGTCGGCCGAAAAATCGTGTAGGCATTTAGAGAAGTATTCGAGGCGTAAACAGAAATCCCTGAGGGCTCACTCCCGAAACTCTCGCCAAAGAGCAAGGGATGGAACTAGAATGGATGCAGGGGTAGGGAACTTGGATGCAATCGGTACAGAAGACACTGTCTTTGGTAATAAAGTACATACTTTGGACGATATTGAAAAGGGCAATTGAAATAGATCATGTCACAATGTATGAGCTTTTGCACAAATACAAAATTTTAGAAGGCATTTTATTAATTACCACATTTACTGCTAATATTGTGTTGCTTATACTTCTACTCCTGCTAAACTTTTTTATTCGTACAATATGAACTAAAAAACTTTCTGGACATGTTAGCTGGAAATAAAAAAAATGCAACAAAACAGGAAGAACAAGATTATTTCTGTTTGAAATATTTTCAGTACAAATTTTTAATTTAAACATATTATTTTACTAAAAACACTACCTTAAAGTGCAAGGCAGGCGAACGCACCTGTTGCGTTCGGCACCTGACTATTGGCAACGGTTTCACGCAACATATACGCGCCGATTTCAGAAATTTAAAAGCCATTTGATGTATCTCAATGAGGGCTATCGTGTGTTAGTTTTGTGCGACGATCTGCCAAGCCCTTTCTTCGTAATTTGGAAAAAGGGTTAAACTATTCATCCACGTTTAAGCTCAAACTACCGAATCGATTTTAAAAATTCAAAAACTGTTTGAAAGATTTTAGTTGGGAATGATACTGATTAATTTTAGGTAAAAATCCAATGAGCCGTTTTCCTGTAATTAACTGTTGAAAAAAAATTTAAGTCGATTTTTATGGAACTTTTTTTGAGGATGTATACCATGGTCTTATAGAACTTACTTAAATATTACGACCTTACGACAAGTAGTTTAATTTTAAAAAATTCATCAAAGTTTGAGAAAATAAGTAGTTTTTTGACGTTTGTTAAAATTAAAATTAGACGATTTACTTGGTATAACGATAGAGTACTAGGTCTTAATGAATATACTAAACCATTAAAGTACTACGGAAACTAGTTTAATTATAAAAATGGATTTGTGAAAATTTGCTTTTAGAGAATACTCCGAGTTAACGTGTTCGTTCGTTTCCAAATATGTGTAATAAATCCAATCGGAACACTTTTAATCACTCATAAATTAATTTATTTTTTATTGATTAAGTAGACTATTTACATATCTGGAAGTTCATGTAACTTGCCTAAAGGCAAAATACCAATATCAACTAGTTTATATATTATTTTTTCTATGCATTTTTGGGGTATTGTGTTGGGAAGAAGGTTGTCTATCAATGCTGAGGTATATAGATTCCTAAACTCAAGAGTAGCAGATAGGTATTAGTTTAGTGACTGAGCTATTTTCGCTTTGAACGTATAGTAGAATAGTATGTATATAAAGTTTATGTAGTTTCCTTTGGATTAAAATACGTGCTTTAGCAGCATTACGTCTAGCTATTTCCAGTAGTCACTTTGGGAAATGGATAAATGCAGTTTATCTCAAATTATAATCAAATCTGAAATCATCCGAGTTTAGATACTTTAGATCTTTAGTTCTATCTATTATAATTATAATAATTATTGAATTATTTTCTATAGACAAAAATTATTTAAAGGATATTGTTCGAACGTATTTTTGTTTTATTATATTGGCCATGAAGGTGACAATTTTCATGGCATTGGGCTTTTACACGGAAAACTTCACTTCTAAAAGTAAAGTCCGCGAAACAGCATGTATAATAACCAATAAATATATCTTCTTTCATTATAACTTAGTGACAAATCAGTGATCTTAATAAAGAACTGCAACAAATACATAATATAAAAACAAATCAGTGTTTAATACAGTCCACAGCTACAAGGGTTAAATTATAACCCAACAACCTGAGTATTGAAGGAGAGTTTTAATAAATCTTATAACTACGTGGCAAATACAGATATTTTTAATTCCACACGTGCATATCCTATTTCATAGAGCTTATCAAAATACCATTATAAAGCTTTTTACTTCCTCTGAATATTCCATCGATACTTTGTTCCAGATATTCATGAAAAAATAACACCGTACTAACACAAACTTAATTTCAAATCCTGTCTACTCAATACTTACAAATCTCAAAGAATATTTTTTAAAACAAAAAAGCGGGCTGCATTTGAGCTTGGAACATTGCCAATAGCATACCATTACGAGGTAATGTGTGAATATGCATTTATAAAATATTATACAACCAAATAGGAAAGAGGAATGGCTGACTATAGGCCATTCTATCTTAACATCGAACGAGAACTCGCCGACACATTATCCTAGGTGTGAATCATATCAAGTTTAAATCTTGTGTAATCATTCCAGACTTGTAAAGCTTGCTTCACATCGAGGTCCAAAAAATACATTCCACGTATCCATTTGTATCACAATTAGTTTTGATTTTATCACTGAAATTTAAATCTAAACACTGCGACTATCACTACTATAAACTGGACAAATCGACTCATCTTGTTAACCACGGTGGTTTGCAATAAACGTGTCACATGGTTTTTATGGACAGAAAATGCACATGTAGAAAAATGTAACAAATTTATTGCATCTAAGCGCGGCTTGGACAATTTCTATACCTTGAATTGCCTTGAGCATTCAATAAAAACTTCAGTATGACGATATTTTACACTGAATGGTTTTTATAGAAGATTTGAAGCTAGTACTGCAAGTCAACATCTGTGTAATAGTGGGAAGAACTTATATTTTCAGATAACGCGAGTTGATAAAAAATAATGGTAAGGGGTAGCAGAAAATTGGGTAATTAATAGTTAGATATACATACAAGACTAGGGAAGACTTTTGAATAAAAATTCCACTTGCTTTTATTTCCAACAGCTTAAAAGTATTGCTGATCAAGAAGAAATTATTATCTTTCGAATTAAGAGTAACTGAGTGACAACAGTAATATTGGATTTTTTTTAATTATATTATTCAGATATAGATCAGAACTTAAGGATCCTATAAGCTGCTGTAATAATTTGGCTTAACTAATAACGTTGG
The DNA here is from genome assembly GCF_003426905.1 of Ctenocephalides felis. Taxonomy (NCBI): domain Eukaryota; kingdom Metazoa; phylum Arthropoda; class Insecta; order Siphonaptera; family Pulicidae; genus Ctenocephalides; species Ctenocephalides felis. Next base: position 29,974,209 of record NW_020538040.1, read on the forward strand.
TTTTGTAGATGGCAATCCAAACAGTTGTCCTATGTGATGGATTTTATTACTGCAATTTCTGTAATACTCACGAATTTTTTTATTCGTGCAGCAATGCTGGGCTTGGGACTTTGATTAGGAAACATATTGCTGTAAATAGTTTTCAAGTGAAAGCCGATGTCACTACTGATTTTTCAAGTGAAAGCCGATGACACCAACCTGGGACCTCTGGTTGAAATCCAATTGCTTTAACCAGTAATTATTGGGAGGGTTGGTCTAACCAGTAATGTTGGAATGATTAACATTTTATATTTTGTCTTTTTTTAAATATTCGTCAATTTTGAATAAGATATATAGCCTATCCAATATTATGAGTGAAAATTTAGTGACTTTTGAGAGTTACGATGTGCTCAAGCTATGTCAAAGCTTAAACCTAATTAATTAAATAAATCCTTCCATCACGATGTGATTATTCATGTGAGCAAGAGACTTAACTTTATTCTCGTCGGCTCACACCTTTTATTTCACTTACAAGAAGTACAAACGTATCAAACTTACGCATTCACATATCTCTGTATGAAACACGATCTTTCAAACTACGAAGAAAGGCTGGAATTCTGCTTTGTGTGTGAACTGAACTCGCCAACTTCGTTAAGACGATGTCACACCAGAAAACAAGGACTCAACAATTCACAAAGGATGAATATTGCATAATTCTGTTTTCTAGTGGATGAATACCTCAGTTTCTTACCCCGCGGTCTGGTGCTGCCTAAGGCTTAGATGCGCCCAATTGCTCCAACCTGTATTATTTCTTGAATGATTTTCAATGGGTAATTTTGTCATTACACCTTTTCTGCAAGTTCATCGCGCGATTTCGATTCGAGTGTATAATCTATTGTGTTGCATAATCCGATGATTTCAATTGATTCCTCTCATTGCACGATGAACTTCATCCGTTGCAAAGTCAATTGCGAAACTTAATATACAAAGCTTGTTAAAATAGGTAACTCAATTGAAATGAGAATGATTTGGCCGTTTCTTAGTTTATTGCTTCGATACCGTTTTGTAATCCAGTGCAGATAATACAAGGACTTTTGACACAATCATTTTGATAGTCATTGATTGATTATGAAGTTCAATTAAGGAACAGAGTTGGATTCTCCGGTCATGAGAATGGCACCTGTCTAATTAGTTTATTATTGTTTGCTACATATTAGGCAAAAAAATCAGAACAGAATTAAATTGGTTAATCAAATGTACTTCATTATTTTTGAGCTAAATATTTTATTTTATAATTCTATTTATAATTACGAAATTTATAATTCCACATAATATGGATATTCATTCAAAATGTTCATTCTCTAATTAAGTGTTATTTTGCTGAATGTTGTAATTTATATAAAATCTTTCAATTGACAAAGGGTATTTGAGCAAAAAACTAAAGTGTCACAAGATTGACTATCACAATACAAAAAAAGGTATTACAATCATAAAACCATTTTTGTCCGAGATGGCGCACGTGTCTTCTCCAAATGCAGATTTTAATAACATTTTCGTCATCTTTTTAAACCGTTATTCATATCCTAGATGTATATATTAACTTTTAAAATTTTGCAATAGAAATGAAAATTTCCTGTATTGTAGTGGCTTTCCACCACCATCTTACAGTATGGTGCACCTTGGTACTATTATTCAGTTCACAAGTTCGGAGAAGCTAATCTATCAGTGATTTATAACATTTTTCTATGATTCAAGAAAAAATTGCTGACATTGATTCTCTTATTTTAGATTTTAAATAAAACATTGATTTTGGTTCATGAGTTTGGTTTTTTGCTACTCGTATCAAAGCTAGAGATGTGTCAGATGGTGACAATTCTGGACTTTTGGGTGAGCACAGAAAATCATCTCTCTGAAATGTTTTTTTTTGCTAACATCTCAACAATGAACAGAGTTGTAGCAAGTGTCTTCTTTTTGATGGAACCATCTATTCCGATTTCAGCCAACAAAAGTAATATCGTCAACTAATTAGTAAAACAAAGATTACTATGCAAATTTATGACTTATCTAAATGCAGTATCTTAATAATGACAAACACCTGAAAAATGCTCTAATTATTAAGTTAATATATTTTAATTTTAAATTCTTAAGATCTTAAGATTCTTCAATCTTTAATCTTGTTGTGGATTGCTGTGGTTTAGTGATAAGAGCTTTGGAATTGCAACCACAGGATTTTAATATTGGTAACCAAGTCGACCAAGTAGTTGACGTTAGGTCTAAAATATGGTTCCAAATGCAATAATCTTATACCTGATGATACTGCACAACTAAAAATATATTTGCAGTATTTAGGGGGCGTTCATTAATCACGTAATCGATTTTTTAACGATTTGTGGACGCCACTTCCCCTTGGTGATACTCCCCAAACATCACGTGTATTTTTAGTAAGAACAATTATAAAACCTTTGTTTTTTTTGAAAATGTTCGAATTTTTTTTAAATTCAGGTATAAAATAAATACACCTGATATCTTACTATACCGAGAAGTTCTAATGATAAAAATATATCATTTATGGAGAGGTCAACCATTTGGTTCATCACACCAGCTCGTTGAACTGTTAAGTACTGTTCATAAATAATTTCCTAGTAATCTATAAAATCCAAATAGCACCGATTCTATCCCATAAATATGATCCCTAAACAAATTCCACATAAACTAACTGTTTCCTGCAATTAAATATTCTTTCCATTGTTGTGAAGTACAAACGAAAGCATTGTTCTTTCATCGTCGATGCCGATACAATTGATTTATTTTCCTTATCGATTGCATTGGCGCGGTTCGGTTTAGTATCGATTGTGAAATATTTCAACTTGTTTTGTTTTAATCAAAGTCCGAGCAATATAAGTGACTATTGTTTAATTCTGTATGTGGGCTGATATTGCGGCATTATGTTTGATCAACCTGAATTTTGTTGTCTGCGAGGTTATCAATTAATGTCGTTATGGGTAATACAAATATATTATTATTTCCTAATTACAGATTTCTTTGTTCTCGGAACAGATTCTAGTTAAAACACAATGTATTACGAAATACGCTGATTAAAAATTCAATTTAAAATTCAAGCAACTATGCAAATTATTTGTGATTGGAATAATTTTTTTAGCGACGGTTAATGGGTTTTATAAATTTGTATTGCTTTATAGTCTATTCTATATCAAAATTAAAATTAATTTTTATCAATTATTTTTAATTAAAATGTTTTCAAAAATGTTTTCAAATATTTTTTTCCATCTATGCTCCAATGTATTTGTTTTGTTGATTGAATTTATTTTAGCAGTCAAAATTACGTGTTCCATAAGCTGATTTTGATATTGTATATCCTAAACAGGTACTTTTCTCGAGAGGGCAACCCAGCGGTCAACCGCTCTTCTTTTAATACATAGATAGCATATCAGATATGTATATATAACAGTTTTGGTGTGTATGTGCTCTAGAAACATCTATTATGTCTAAAAATTATGATTGAGATCTATTTATCTACCTTTATAACTATAACCTATATAATTGGATATTTGATATCATACTGCTTGATATCGAGCTGGCTGATGATTTAATTGAACCCAGGACTAGTTTGTGCTAGTCCTGGGTTCTTAACTATTATACCGCGACGGTTTTTATTGAAAACTATTAATATTGGTTCACAATAATTCAAAATTGTAGGTATAATAGTGTTACAATAATCCTATTATTGTAGGTATAATAGTGTCTTCAATTCCTGGTCATGTACTTCAATTTTTTCCATTTGATAAAATACTTGATTTTTTATATTCAGATTGATTTAGCTTTTTTACTTACGGTGTTCCATGGTGTAATGGTTAAGCTCACGGGCTCGTGTGGACGGTATTGTGAGTTCTGGGCAACTTGACATCGCGCAGTAGCTAAGTCTATTTTCACTTGAAAATATAGATCAAAAATATGTTTTCCATCAAAAATAGCCTATTTTGGGCACTGGGGTGTGAAATGGCTATGGGAAATCCTTCACACTATTCTTCCTTGAATTGAGTTGAAGTTTTACTCAGCTCCCGGCCTGCTATCCTGGACCATAGTACCCATTATTATAATAATTTGTACCTGAAATTTGTATCAGATATCTTGCATGCGACATTGACATTTGCACTTGAGTCAATAAGAAACATATTGCTATCTATAATTCCAAGTAAAAAACCAATGTCACTACTGCTTAACATCAGGCTGCTCGAAACGAGCATTGAACCTGGGAGTTTTCATTCAAATCCCGTTGCTCTAACCACTTACTTACGAGCAAGCCTCCAAAATTGTTCCACAATATTTTGTTCCACGAGGAACAAAGAAAGACTGACTGAAGTTAGGCTTAAAAAAACATCACTACTCTGCCTCATATAGATACATTTAATATTATATAACAGTGCTTTCAATTTCTGGTCATGGGTCTTCCAACTCTTTCCCGTATGATGAAAAACTCGATTTATCCTATTTAAACAAATTGAATTAACTTTTCACTTATATTCTTGTATTATAACAAAACTTTGTACCAGAAATCCAGCATCCAGCGACATAGGCATTTGCGCTTGAGTCAATTACGAATAACGGTCCCGGTGTTCAAAGAAAGTTGACATTAATAAATGATAGATTGAAAACCTGTTTGAAAAGTATTAGAATCGTAATCTGTTACGACAAACTATCAACTATTATCGATTCTGTACGCAGTTAAATAAATATGAAAGAAATTGCAGCATTCAACTAGTGCAAGATGAAAAAAATAGTTTTAATGTTGAAGTTTATTGACCTATTAAAAATCAAGGCTTTTGACCCAATTTTTGGAGAATATTTTATACTAATTTTGTTTTACTGATTATGTTTTTGGTTCTTTCCTTGTTCACAATTATTGTTTCTTGAATACACTATTATTATTATTATTTACTTTATCAGTTAAGTTTCTACGAAGTCATTTGATTTACGAATATTACTTCAATCTACTCAATTTTTGTTTTAACTTTATACATATTAGTTTTAATAATTACCTATAAGAAAAACAGATTGTAATAGTAATCTTGAAAATTGTAATTGTAATCTTGAAAAATGAAACAAATATTTTTTTTAACTTACCGTTATAGTATTTGCAAAAAAATCGACAACGAAAACTTTTATATATCTTAACGTTTCAAAGGATTCTGAACATTTTGCTAAACCTTAGAAAAATTGATGTGTGTGTGGATTCAAATTTTCGTGTACGTTTTTGGATCAACAAATTTGAATAATTTAAAAAAAAACATTCGATTCGTATTGATAAGGAGACGTACTGCTAATTTTTGAGAAGGCAGGTCTAGCCGTTTCGAAGATACGGAGCATAAAGTGCCAAAAATGCTAATTCAGTTTTTGAAAGAACGGAGCGTCCGATTTGAATGATTCAAAACACATTTTATTTGTATTGACGAAATTAAATACCGTTTGAATTTTGGCGGCCAAATATGACCATTAAGCATATGCACATAAATTTATCAGATTTATTTTAAAAATCTCAAAAGTGAAATAATTGAAAAAATTGAAAAAAAATCCACTAGAAATCTGCTACATATAAAAATTCATATATATATATATATATATATATATATATATATTTTATTTCACACCTTACTTTGAGTTCTACTTATTTATATGTTTTTATTTAAAATAAAATCAATATTTTTTAATATTGTTGCTATATGTCCTTTAAGGACAGTTATAAACATCTCATATGTTAGTTACGAATAGATGGCGCTAGTGTGAATGTTGGTATGAATGATAGTATGGGATGGGATCAATATAAAATTACTATGGATAGATGATAATCGTAAAGAGTAGTTAATGTAGAGTGATAGTAGTAATGAATATAGAGATTATATATAGAGACTGCTTGTGTAATTAGTGTTAATAAATGATTAAAAATTAACACACATCATATATATCTTTAATTAATCATATATTCTTTAATTATTATATGTATATGATGATTTCTATGTGAAACAATAAAACCACAGCTAAATCATCGAATTTATTCTGTTTTTTTTTTCTCTAAATTTAAAATATATTCGCAAACTGTTAACAGAATCACACCATGAGATTGTATTAAATGAGTCGATTTGTTAATATGGCAAAGTGCCATGTGCCATTAGCGTCTAAAATACCTCAACATTTTTTTTGTTTTATATAATGGCAATGATAATCCAGCTAGTCTACATATTATGTAAATTATATTTATATGGAACGAATTTAAGTCAGGCTCTAATATATTCAAATATATTCAAAAAACAGACTCGAACAATGAATGAGAGTTATTTTAATATAAATGTAAGATGCTGACCTTAATATGGCAGTGACCTTTCGAGTGATCCGTATCTTTTGTTCGAATTCTGTGTGATTTGCGTTATAAAATAACATTTTTTTCTAATGAATTCTTTCCTTTTGTTTCAGGTGAGTGCCTCTGAACATTATGGTTATTTGGTGGATCGTTTGGTAAGCAAATTGCTTTGTCCTATTTCTGGAATTCGACAGCAGATAATAATATAATGTGATAATATTACTGACTGAAATGACATTTTCATGGATTGTAAATAGACTGTGTTGAGCAATCGGTTTTGACTACTTATATGACTGTCATTTGGATAAATGATAGCTGTTACTTTTTTATTCGCATGAAATATAGACGTATATTGTTTTTGCAACAGTTGTAAGTCAGGGCCGAATTTTGGGTTTTTAGACACATTTGAACATTTTCAGACAGGGCATCAAATAAGAAGAGGAATATATTTTATAGCATCATATGTTTTTCCGTACGTTTTGACATATAATCTTATGTCATCTTCAGTGTTAATATGAACAAGAGCATAAGTAATTAATTTAACATATAATAAAAATTTAATTTTAAACTTATATGTTTGTAGCATTCATTCAACAATTATTAACTTCCTTTAAATTTACATTTATCTCTACGTTTCAAAGGTTTTTGGCAGACCTTAAAAAAATGAATGTGTGTGTGCGGATACAAAATTTTATCGACCATTTGGGTAACTCGAATCAACCGTTTTGAATAATTCAAAAACATTCGATTTGTATTGATGGGGAAACGTGCTGATTCGTTTTTGGCAATGGCAGGTACAGCCGTTTCGAAGATACGGGGCAAAAAGTGCAAGAACGGCAATTCAATTCTTGAGAAAACGGGTCGTCCAATTTGATTGATTCAAAAAACATTTTATTTGTATTGACGAAATGAAAAACTGAATGAATTTTTGGAAAGGTCGGTCCAGATGTTTCGGAGATTCAATAAAAAAAGAAATTGTCATTGTCAAAAAGGATCATAAGAGGTATGCACATCAAATTATCAGATGTTTTATAGAGATTTTAATAAGATGTACAAATTTTGAGATTTTAAGAATTTTATTTCAAAATTTTCAATAAATTTCAAAATAAAAATAAAATCAATTTTTTTCAAGAAAAAAGTCAGTTGAAGAAAAATTTGAGTACAGGAATTTCAAGCAATTTGCCTTAAGGATCGATGCCATGCTTCACTAGTTAATTTAAATTGGCAAGACTGAGACGAATTGAAATTTTCACAAAAATTAAACCAAAAATAATTGTGTATATCTAAATACTCGAAATAATCACACTAAAAGCGATATTACTTACTAAAGTTACTTATTAAAAAAATTGATGAATTAAATATTATTGTGTTAAATTCTTTCATGATTTGGTCAATATCAAATCAAATTTGGAATATATCAAATATTTTGAAATATATTCAATAATAAACGATCCTAATTAAACTACAATACGATCATAACACCTTTGTAGTATAGTTATTATTATAACAAATTTTTGCGAACAATCCATTGTATGATTAAATGAAAATTAAGTTCGTGTACAAAATAATATTTTTAAATTTTTGGCGACTACGCATGGGAAGAAGTAATTCATACTGAATTATTTGCCTATGTTTGGAATTAGTTTTAAAAATTACTCTTGAAATATGCATTTTTAAATATTTTAATAACACAAAGATAAAAGCGGTTTTAAAAGTGCAATCCGATTGTCCAGTCATTATCAAAGAATTATTGCGAAGCTTAAACTCGCTCCTCGAGAATATTTTAGTTCCTGTTATTTTATGAAAGTAGTGTTTATGAAAACTACGTTTATAATTAATTATTAATTGATTTATTATTTTAATTGGTAAAATGAAACACATATTCACACTATATATGTATGTATGTTTGTGAATAAGTACCATGAAATTTATCATTAATTTTATTATATACTTCGAGCAACCAGTTTGTTTTCGGAATCAAAAAGTGAAACATTTTCATGGATTTTTAAGTGAATAATTTATATGCTCGTTTCGTGAGCAAATTATTAAAATAGACATTTTAATTTAATCGAAAGTGTGCGCAATCACTCGATTGTATAATTAGATCAGTAGTACACAACCTGGTTATTTATTATTTCATTTCATTTATTTATGAATTTGAGATATTATTTATTTTAGTTTTCTTTATTAGAAATTAGAAACAAATAAATTTTAACAATTTAGTATCAATTTATTAAATTGAATTAACAAAGTATCCTAAAAATAAGAGTGGAATGAACGATTTAGTTATTTAATAATGAATTGAAAATATGCAATTGTGCTCAATTGCAAACTTAGGGCGTAGGGCGGGGCACAAAGGTCCAATTTGACTTTGAGCAGTTATATTGTGAAATTCATAACAATTATATCGCAACAAATAACACATTTCAAACAAACAATTATTTGACTATGTTCAGTTAAATTTCCAGCTTTCATCAATGTAGTGATGTTTTTTGCTGTATTTTCAAAAATTTGTTACCTGGTTCTTTTACCCTACAGGGGAGGTAAAAAGGGACGGCCAAGGCGCAAACAGGTCTAATGTCTTATTTTTAATTTTGAAGGGGTTTTAAGAAATAATAGCTACATTATTCAACTAAAGCAAAATATAAGTTTTATGGGTACATTTTTCATAGAGATAACACTGTATATAACCTTGATCTGGTATTTCATCAAATAGCTATTTGTTTAATTTATCTCTTGTAAAATTGCTTTTTATAACTGAATTTACTTTCTTATTTACTGTTGTTTATTTTATACATCTTTGCCATGGTAAAGGTTAAGTTGCTCCTTTTCACCCCACTCTCGTGTAAGCTCTTTTTAGAGGTTATATATATCAGAAAACTGTTGAATCTAGCTTAAAATTAACAATACATCTCATAAAACAATTAAATAACGTATACTTAAAAATTATATTAAGGTCTCGAAAACTAAACAACAGTGCTCACAACCAAAAAAATTAACAACGAAAGAAAATACTTTTATTATGCATTTTCAAACATTACCGTTTATCTCTCGATAGCATGGTCGAGGAGATGCCTGGTTTAACACTTGCCCCGTACTTTCAAATCTTGTTGCTAAAAATGTTGAACTTTACTGTTTTTCAGGTATCTTTGGTGGACCTTTTTACCCGCGGACGTTTAAGCCTAGTTCTACTCTATAACGGTTCCAGCAATTGCTATATATATACCACTATATATCTTATATATCTTATTCCATAACAGATTTTTGTTATGCTCCATTAACTATTTTCGTGGATGCATTATTCTCACAAAATTTCCAAGCCATTATTGTATCCAAGTGAAAATTATTTACGATCGTGGTACTGGTAATCATGCACAATGCGCTAGACAACTTTTATGGTGTGAAATAGTTTATGGTTAAATTTACGATACATTTTTACGATGTATTTTGATAAATTTTGGGAGCTGCCATAAATAAAGTTATATCTGGCGACTATGAGGTCGAACGCATCGACGGATATTGGAAATATTTATTAAACATTGTCAATATTTAGATTACTGAATCATATTTGATATACACGAAATGAAATAAAAAATGTTATAAAAATATATAATGTTTTTATATTTGGTATCGGATATGGTAACTATCGCGTTTATTATTGTTAAAAATTTGATCATTTCAAATTTACATAAAGGTGTTGCTATATACTTCTATGAACCATACTTTTATTTTTGATCTGATATATTGCAGAAAAACCTTGATAAGCTAGTTTTACATAATATGAAAAGCTGATTATTGTATAAATAAATTAATATTAATACAAAATGAACGGCAGAATAATTTGTTTATGTTGGGACAAGAATTTGGCGAACTAGCAACCAGGTCAATTTTTGAATAATGAATTTAAATGTCTTCAAATCAAATATTTGGTTCTTAAAATAAAAATGAAGAATTGCATTCTTTATTGTTAGTGATGAAATAAATTCATTATATTATGAATATTGAAAACAATTTAATAAATTAGTATAAATTAAAATTATGTTCCAAGGTCTTTTTTCGATGGAAATCAATGGTATAAAATAATATAATTAAATCGTTAAATTAAAGTATGGTCACTAAGGATATGGTTATGGGGTCACTAAGTAATTTTTTATATTACCCAAAGCCAAAAATATGATTCTACTCGGAAGCTGCAGGTCGCTCACAACTGCTGTCAGGCCATTTATGAGCATAATATCATTTTTTTGTAAATGTAGCAAGTTTTTGTTTTATATATGTTTTGTTCATATATTTTGTTTATAATTAAATTTCCAACAAGTCAAAGTAGTATACAATGTACCTTTTCGGCGGACTATTGTAAATCCATTAAATTTACTGAATGTCCTATACTGGACAGTTGTAAATAAAAGAGTTAATAAAAAAAAAAAAAAAATTAAATTTTGAATTATGAAAAAAAAGGACAGTGAAAAACGCTAATGTTATTAGAAGAGAACTATAAATTTAAAAATTTCAAAATGGGTCGACTTTGAGAGGCCTTCTTTTAAAAAAAATGTACTAAAATGTGGTTGCAAGTTTCATCAAAATGGGCACATTCAATCAAGATTATAAAATGGTAAAATACTTGATAATTTTATTATTTCTGATATTTTATTATATCTGTGACAAAAACTTACAATTTCAAAACATCTAAATTCCAACTCTTTCCTTTATCACGTCTATCTCTATATTATTATGACTCTTTTTATAATGCTTTATGAACTATATTTTATGGGTTTTAACGATTTTTATTATTTCACGAGAAATGTTTGCTGACCTATCTAATACAAAAGTTTAAAATGGTAGAAACGTTTGTGAGTCTAGTGACATTAAACACGTTTTAGTACTTCACGACAATTACGGATACACTATTTTATCGGCACATTAAAAATTTAATGTCGAATGGGCATAGTAAAATATATTGATTGTGAAGTAGATACAGCATTCGTGGCACCTCTACTATCACAGGATTATAAAAATATTTCACCAATACTTTTCTGTTTTAGTTTTGTATGGAATAAAATGCTCACTGAACCAGTGGCAGTCAACTTGAGATATTTTTTAATAGGTGTGGTTCTACTTGTGTGGGATTTAGAATTATGAATAAGAATAAAAAATATCGTTTTTTTTTAAATTAATTTTATATTTCTTTTATTGGCAATAGTCGATATCAATTCTTCATCAACATATATGGTATTGTTACATTTGGAATGTAATGTAAGTTAACATTGGCTCCAAATATTCAACGCTGAATTGAAAAATATGAACTAACAAGGACTCTTCTGCGATTTTGATGAAACTTTGCATGGTGATAGGGTTGATAGTCAAAACAAACTCTTTAAAATATTATAGGCCTATGAGAAGTGGCTTAATTACAAAAAATAATTATATGTAAAAATATACGTCTCAAGATAGAGTTGATATTTCATTTCGAAGCAAACCTGAGAAAAAATGTGCTTTGAAATATTCTGATTTTAAATAATCAAGAATTAGTTTTACATAAAGTAAAAACAACTCATTCCAATTAGTAGAAAAGAAAATATTAGTGTCCCAATTTAGTGAGTTTGTGCAATAAGATATTTTTTGAGATATAATAACAATCCTAATTTTTTTTTTTTTAAATTTGACTCGCTTTAGCCATATCTATAACTTACTCTTTGTATTATCTTTGTTATCCCATACACTATTTTTTATGTATGATACTCTATCTTTATTATATCATATGCTATCTTTATTTACTATATATCCTGTACTGTCCAATTTTCTTCATAACTGACTTATTTCTTCTTCTTCTTCTTCTTTCTTCTTCTTTTACTTCTTCTGCTTCTACTTCCTCTTTCTTTTCTTTTTTCTTCTTCTTTCTTCTTCTTCTACTTCTTCTACTTCTTCTACTTCTTCTACTCCTTCTTCTGCTTCTACTTCCTATTTTCTTCTTCTTCTTCTTCTTCTTCTACTTCCTCTAACCTTGCATCTTCTTCTAACTTTCAATTCTATTAAGTTCTGTCAACAATTTAAATTCTAATTAACTCGGTGCATTGGCCACTTCTTCATTCTTCTCTTGTTTTTATCTTCTAACTTCTAATTCTATTCAACTTCTATCTCCTTTATTTCTTCATTCTTCTTTTTATCTTCGAGTGTTTTAATCTATTTTTCTTACTCCTAATTCAACTCAACTATTCGAATTCTGTTAATTCGAATTATAATTTTAACAATACAACTTAACAAATTGAATTCTAAATAATTTCAAATTAACTTTATTTTTTAAATTTTATGTCAATGACAGGTTTGGATCCGAAGATCTCTGTCGTTATTTTTAAATAAATTTCCAACTTGTATAATAGATCTAATGATTTCATATACCATTCCCAGGTTTCCTTGAATAGGTATACAATTTTTTGAAGATTGTTTTCCTTCATACGAATATAAGTTAATGTTAGTAAAATTACGTACGTTTCCTCACTATTCCTGCGTCTTCCAATAAACATTCGACAAATTCGACAAGTGCTCAGACGGATTTAATATTCATTGGCGCCATAGTGTCCTCTTTCACTAAATAAAACCGCATCAGTTCCGACTTTCTTTTATTCTCCTCTGCCAGCAACGATTCGAGATCGTATATTTATTTCTAGTCCTACGCAACCGTACATTGATTATGCATAGATGGAAATGATTATTGATTGATCTCCCGCTCTCATCTCCTAATACAAGTGTTCGCAACAACGGAAAAAAGTATCGAGTCCAAAACCCACTTAACCAGAATTGTAATTAGTCATTGTGACATCTATTCTTAGATGTTCCGTACCAGATGACGGTTGAATACTGGTGATCCATACTTTATTCATATGTTGTTAATTAATTTGATTTTTTTTTGGTTGAACATTCTATAAGCTATCGAGATCTAGTTGAACTCAAAGTAGAACCTGACTCAAAGTAAAGTGACTCTCCCTAATTAGTAGGTCTACTGGATGTTGCCAAAATTCAGTCAAAAAATTTATTATTATTATTTTTGATTATAATGCTTGAGAATTATATCATCATTTTCATGTTTTTATACCAATAGCAAATAAATGAATCATAGATTTTTTTATTAGTAATCATAACAGTTGTCTTATATTGTGATGAATTGATTTTTATTTTTATGATGTGATGAATTTTATTATGAAAAAGAACTTTTCTTCTTTGGCTCATTGTTCAGATTTACTTATTTGAAAATATTTTAATTACAACAATTCAATATATTCTTGTTAAATAAGGTTATCTTAGCATTTACAATCGCAAATTGAGAAATTTTTTG
>NW_020538040.1:29988890-30009147 GCF_003426905.1 Ctenocephalides felis
TTTTACAAAATTTTTGTGAGGTTTTTCATAATTTTGCATGGAAGTAGGTAAAAATAAAAAAAAATTAGTAACCATGTAATTTTCAAAAATCTGTTATTCCTTTCGTACTGGTTTCTCTCTAATATTTTCTAATATAGAAATTTGTCAACACTTATTCATATGTACATAATATAGCTAGAATATTGAGAACCTTTCAACTTTTTTCTCTACAAGATCGACTGGCACTCAATGCACTATTGTATACCACACCGTGCTAGTAAAAATATTACAAAAAACTTACCAATACGTTTTCACCCATACAAATAGGATCTTAGAGCTTCAGGTAACATACACTGTACTATATGATTTACGACAATAATAGACTTTGGTTTTAAAATGAAAAACTTGCAGGATTTTATTCGATATTCTATTTAAAAACATAGTCAGCTGTTTAGAGATATGAGTAATTTTTTGCTTTGGATAAAAAAATACTTTTTTGCCTGGATAGAATAATACACTGATATAAGTGAAATGATACAACGAGATTTAGGTTTAATAAATTAAGTGTTCAGTAATAATTTGAGAAATCTTGCAACAGTGTCTTGATATAATTTAGTTTGACTGAAGTGCTTGTCGAAAAGATTTGCGGTACATGTTGCGATATGCACTGTTGCTAGATTTATTGAATTATTGCTAGTTAAACAATTTCCAGATTAATAAAACAAAATATACGTCTTGGCTTGTGGATCATCTTATTTTGTTCGTACGAGTCTGTAATATCAATATAATACAAAAAAAACTTTGCAAAGTAGTCGGTTTAAAGTTACTAATATATTGTACAGCTTGTATTTTCTGACTTTCATAATTGATTTTCACTTACCAAAAGAATTAGTCCAACAGAGTTTTACTGTGTACTAAATTATCACCTCCTTTATCATTTAATTATTAACCCGACTAATTATATTAGTGTGTTCATGAATTGTTGAAACTTTTCATAGAAATTACTTCTACGGGTAACAGTAAACCGTTTTACACAACATTGGATTTACCGTTAATCTTTTGTGTGAATATGTTTAATTATTAATTCTAACTAGTCTTGTTGATTATCACCTTGCAACAATTGAGGTCTTAATATGGTAAATAAATTGTATACGCTTTGTTCAAGACGACTTAATTATATTTAATGGGTCTTATGTTACGTGTTTATGAAATAACTTCAACGCTTTATTTAGGAGGAATTTTAACGAATTTTGAGGAAAGAGATTTATGGCTGTAAAATAATTAACATTATTAACTTTAATTTGGTAGGACGTAATTAACATTGTTGGATCCAAAAATAATTAAAAAAAACAATCTATATTAAAATGTAATGGCATATCTCTGATTAGTATATCAGGCAACTTACTATGAAGAAAGTGCTGCAGAGAAATACTTTGCTCTAGAAACATGTTTTTGCACTGGTCATAATTATAGTTATTACGAAGATAAATAATAAAATGAATATTATCTGTTTTTGTCACAAGAAATGCTATCACAGAAGAATTGCAAACAAAACGTTGAATAAAATATTACCTCAGCTTGCATTCAGAGTCCTCTTGAGGGATTTGCATATTTCTTTTACGATTACCAAGATATTTTAACCTTAAACTTACCTTATCAAAATGAGCGTAAATATATATTTATATTTACTTATTTTTCATATTTACATGCTTATTCAAGTTTATTTGAGGTGGCACCAAAGTTTGCTATTCAAAGGTGGCAAAGAATTTTGATATAAAATGCATGCGCTTTCATGGAAGAAACGTTATAATAAATATTTATCGAGAAGAAAATCGAGGCCAAACTTTACATATTTTATAAAAAAATGCCATTTATACTTCAAACTCATATCGCCAATTTCGAATATCAATATAAATATTGTAATTTTTAGTCCATCTCAAGTAGTGAACTAGCATACACTAGTCAAGTGTTTGATTCTATCCTCGGCCAACTTAATATCAAGCAGTATATCAGATTTTCATTTGAGGTTATAGATTTTAAATATGATCACAAGTGAAAATGGCTTTTCGTGGGCATTGCTGCAGTTATGGTAACATATCCGACTTGTATGCAAGAGGTACTAGGATCGAGTCTCTGCACTGTTTATAAAAATAAACTACGACTGACACTCATTTGCAGTTTATCTCATCTCACCAATTTGCTTTTGGTAGAAATAAATTTTAAGTAAATTAAAATATAAAAATTATGAAAATAGTGAAATGGAAATATAAATGTATATAACATGTTAGAAAAAGTAAAAGTATTATTGAAATGTGTTTGTCCTCATGGTAAAAAAGTAGAAACTTGTTACTTGAAACAAAATATTAGTTAGGATTATTGTATTATAGGATTTAAGTCAATTCAATTCAAATTATTTGATTTAATTTTACCTTAATAGAATATTAACTTTTGCTACGGCAGTTTTTCAAAGTGACACTGCTATACGAGCCAGGTAGCCGCGTAGTATTATTTGTACGCAAAATATTTTAAAATGATTCAATCATTATAATAATATGTATTTAAGATGATAAAATTACACTTCTTAAGAACTCAACACCACAATAACAAATTAGAATTCTCTATAATTTAACTAATAATATAGTCTATAGACGACACTCGTACTCACAGGTTGTCATGCGTATGTCGCCTATAGGCGAAGGTTAATGATAATAACTTATAAATGTTGTGTTCGGACGTATTTTCATTTTATTATATTGGCCTTGAAGGCGGCAATCTTCATGGCATTGAGCTTTTACACCTGATGGTGGTACACTGTAGAGAGGGTAGCGGATTTGAATCGGTATTATTTTTCTCACTTCTAAAACTAAAGTCCTCGTAACAACATATGTAATAAATAATCAATAAATATCTTCTTCAATTAGAACTAAGTGACAAATCATAAGTGTAATAAGAACAAGTATCAAGAATATAAATTATACTAACAAATCTGTGTTATACAGTCCACAGTTACAAGGGTTAAATTATAACCTAACAACTTTAGTTAATCGAAGGAGTGACTTAATACGCAAATACGAGTACATGTTTTTTAGATTACATTTTGCATAATCATTCATAACAATACATTATTATTTAAGATAGAAGGGTAGCATTGTATTGAAAATTGAATATTTCACTCCTACAAGATATTTCGAGAGTCTTCTTCCCAAATATATTTCGTAAATATAAAAATCTTCGGCAATAATTTCGTTATTGAAAAAAAGTCTCCGATTTGATTTTATTAATTCCGTCCTCGCTCAGTCTGCGCCTTTGTGGTATTTTCCAAAGGCCCAGAAATCAGATGTGTATATTTGAGTAGCGGATCTGTGTCCTTTTTACCCTCGACACAAAACCATACATAAAACACATAAAAGCTGGAAGCTTCGACAGCACATGTTCCGCTGCGCGCTCAATGTTCACCAATAGAAGATGTGTCGGCCGAAAAATCGTGTAGGCATTTAGAGAAGTATTCGAGGCGTAAACAGAAATCCCTGAGGGCTCACTCCCGAAACTCTCGCCAAAGAGCAGGGGATGGAACTAGAATGGATGCAGGGGTAGGGAACTCAGATGCACTTGATACAGGAGATACTGTCTGTGGTAATAAACTAAGCACTTGGAAATATTGTGCTGAAAAATTAGAGAAAAAGTACCCAAATAGAATAAATAAGATTATTTCTTTTTATTATATTATAGCACAAAATGTTCAATTTAAACCTTCATTTTACTTAAAAAACTAACTCGAATGAACAAAGCAGGCGAACGCATTTTGCGTTCAAACCTAACTATTAACAACACTTTGCAACGCAAATGTTGCGTTCGGCACCCCCCACGCGCGCCGATTTCAGAAATTTAAATGCCATTTGATGTATCTCAATGAGGGCTATCGTGTGTTAGTTTTGTGCGACGATCTGCCAAGCCCTTTCTTCGTAATTTGGAAAAAGGGTTAAACTATTCATCCACGTTTAAGCTCAAACTACCGAATCGATTTTAAAAATTCAAAAACTGTTTGAAAGATTTTAGTTGGGAATGATACTGATTAATTTTAGGTAAAAATCTACCGAGCCGTTTTCCTGTGATTAACTGTTGAAAAAAAATTAAAGTCGATTTTTATGGAACTTTTTGGCGATGTATATCATGGTCTTATAGAACTTACTTAAATATTACGACCTTACGACTAGTAGTTTAATTTTTAAAATTCAACAAAGTTTGAGAAAATGAGTAGTTATTTTGACATTTGTTAAAATTAAAATTAGACGATTTACTTGGTATAACGATAGAGTACTTGGTCTTAATGAACATACTAAACCATTAAAGTACTACGGAAACTGTTTCAATTATAATAATGGATTTGTGAAAATTCGCTTTTAGAGAATACTCCGAGTGTTCGTTCGTTTCCAAATATGTGTAATAAATTCAATCGGAATACTTTTAATCACTCATAAACAATTTTTTTTTATTGATTAAGTCTATTATTTACATATCGGGAAAATCATGTAACTTGCCTCAAGGCAAAATACCAATACCGACTAGTTTATATATTATTTTTTCTATGCATTTTTGGGGTATTCTGTTGGGAAGAAGGTTGTCTATCAATGCTGAGGTATATAGATTCCTAAACTCAAGAGTAGCAGATAGGTATTAGTTTAGTGACTGAGCTATTTTCGCTTTGAACGTATAGTAGAATAGTATGTATATAAAGTTTATGTAGTTTCCTTTGGATTAAAATACGTGCTTTAGCAGCATTACGTCTAGCTATTTCCAGCAGTCACTTTGGGAAATGGATAAATGCAGTTTATCTCAAATTATAATCAAATCTGAAATCAACCGAGTTTAGATACTTTAGATCCTTAGTTCTAACAATTATAATTATAATAATTATTGAATTATTTTCTATACACAAAAATTATGTGAAGGATATTATTCGGACGTATTTTTGTATTATTATATTGGCCATGAAGGTGACAATCTTCATGGCATTGAGCTTTTACACGGAAAACTGCACTTCTAAAAGTAAAGTCTGCGAAACAACATGTATAATAACCAATAAATATATCTTCTTTCATTATAACTTAGTGACAAATCAGTGATTTTAATAAGAACTGCAACAAATACATAATATAAAAACAAATCAGTGTCTAATACAGCTACAAGGGTTAAATTATAACCCAACAACCTGAGCTACCAAAGTAGAGTTTTAATAAACTTCATAACTACGTGGCAAATACAGATATTTTTAATTCCATACGTGCATATCCTATTTCATAGATCTTATCAAAATACCATTATAAAGCTCTTTACTTCCTTCTAATATTCCATCGATACTTTGTTCTAGATATTCATGAAAAATTAACAACACCGTACTAACACAAACTTAATTTCAAATCCTGTCTACTCAATACTTACAAATCTCAAAGAATATTTTTTATAACAAAAAAGCGGGCTGCATTTGAGCTTGGAACATTGCCAGTAGCATACCATTAAGGGGTAATGTGTGAATATGCATTTATAAAATATTATACAACCAAATAGGAAAAAGGAATGGCTGCCTATAGGCCATTCTATCTTAACATCGAATGAGAACTCGCCGACACATTATCCTAGGTGTGAATCATATCAAGTTTAAATCTTGTGTAATCATTCCAGACTTGTAAAGCTTGCTTCACATCGAGATCCAAAGAAATACATTCCACGTCTCCAATTATATCACTATTTTTTTGATTTTATCACTGAAATTTAAATTTAAACACTGCAACTATCACTACTATAAACTGAACAAATCGACACATCTTGTTAACCACGGTGGTTTGCAATAAACGTGTCACATGGTTTTTATGGACAGAAAATGCACATGTAGAAAAATGTAACAAATTTATTGCATCTAAGCGCGGCTTGGACAATTTCTATACCTTGAATTGCCTTGAGCATTCAATAAAAACTTCAGTATGACGATATTTTACACTGAATGGTTTTTATAGAAGATTTGAAGCTAGTACTGCAAGTCAACATCTGTGTAAAAGTGGGAAGAACTTATATTTTCAGATAACGCGAGTTGATAAAAAATAATGGTAAGGGGTAGCAGAAAATTGGGTAATTAATAGTTAGATATACATATAAGACTAGGGAAGATTTTTGAATAAAAATTCAACTTGCTTCTATTTCCAACAGCTTAAAATTGTTGCTGATCAAGAAGAAGTTATTATCTTTCGAATTAAGAGTAACTGAGTGACAACAGTAATATTGGATTTTTTTTAATTATATTATTCAGATATAGATCAGAACTTAAGGATCCTATAATCTGCTGTAATAATTTGGCTTAACTAAAAACGTTGGTTTTGTAGATGGCAACCCAAACAGTTGTCCTATGTGATGGATTTTATTACTGCAATTTCTGTAATTGGAGCGAATTGCTGCTCCAATATTCAAAAACTGCAACAATGTACAAGCAGAAAGCTGTTCGCTTCATACAGGGCAATAAAAAATATTTACCCAAAATACTAGGTATAATAGTCAGTACAACTTTAAGCGTCACCAAGAAAGCATATAAAAAGTACCCGCTTGACGAGCGAAAGCAGTCATAATTCCTTTAAGTTTGTTTTATAATTAACCGCCCGACTCGCGAAACCAGTTAAAGTTAACTAAAATAATATATACAACTTTATAATAAGTGAATAATTATTGAACTACAAGTGCAATTATAAACCCAATATTACATTTATGGGAAATGTCCCGTATCTCACGAATTTTTTATTCGTGCAGCAATGCTGGGCTTGGGACTACTTTGATTAGGAAATATATTGCTGTAAATATTTTTCAAGTGAAAGCCGATGCCACTACTGATTTTTCAAGTGAAAGCCGATGACACCAACCTGGGACCTCTGGTTGAAATCCAATAGCTTTAACCAGTAATTATTGGGAGGGTTGGTCTAACCAGTAATGTTGGAATGATTAACATTTTATATTTTGCCTTTTTTTGAGCATCTTAAATATTCGTCAGTTTTGAATAAGATCTATAGCCTATCCAATATTATGAGTGAAAACTTAGTTACTTTGAGAGTTATGTCTCAAGCTATGTCAAAGCTTAAACTTAATTAATTAAATAAATTCTTCTATCACGATGTGATTATTCATGTGAGCAAGAGACTTAACTTTATTCTCGTCGGCTCACACCTTTTATTTCACTTACAAGAAGTACAAACGTATCAAACTTACGCATTCACATATCTCTGTATGAAACACGATCTTTCAAACTACGAAGAAAGGCTGGAATTCTGCTTTGTGTGTGAACTGAACTCGCCAACTTCGTTAAGACGATGTCACACCAGAAAACAAGGACTCAACAATTCACAAAGGATGAATATTGCATAATTCTGTTTTCTAGTGGATGAATACCTCAGTTTCTTACCCCGCGGTCTGGTGCTGCCTAAGGCTTAGATGCGTCCTGTATTATTTCTTGAATGATTTCCAATAGGTAATTTTGTCATTACACCTTTTCTGCAAGTTCATCGCGCGATTTCGATTCGAGTGTATAATCTATTGTGTTGCATAATCCGATGATTTCAATTGATTCCTCTCATTGCACGATGAACTTCATCCGTTGCAAAGTCAATTGCGAAACTTAATATACAAAGCTTGTTAAAATAGGTAACTCAATTGAAATGAGAATGATTTGGCCGTTTCTTAGTTTATTGCTTCGATACCGTTTTGTAATCCAGTGCAGATAATACAAGGACTTTTGACACAATCATTTTGATAGTCATTGATTGATTATGAAGTTCAATTAAGGAACAGAGTTGGATTCTCCGGTCATGAGAATGGCACCTGTCTAATTAGTTTATTATTGTTTGCTACATATTAGGCAAAAAAATCAGAACAGAATTAAATTGGTTAATCAAATGTATACTTCATTATTTTTGAGCTAAATATTTTATATTATAATTCCATTTATAATTACGAAATTTATAATTCCACATAATATGGATATTCATTCAAAATGTTCATTCTCTAATTAAGTGTTATTTTGCTGAATGTTGTAATTTATATAAAATCTTTCAATTGACAAAGGGTATTTGAGCAAAAAACTAAAGTGTCACAAGATTGACTATCACAATACAAAAAAAGGTATTACAATCATAAAACCATTTTTGTCCGAGATGGCGCACGTGTCTTCTCCAAATGCAGATTTTAATAACATTTTCGTCATCTTTTTAAACCGTTATTCATATCCTAGATGTATATATTAACTTTTAAAATTTTGCAATAGAAATGAAAATTTCCTGTATTGTAGTGGCTTTCCACCACCATCTTACAGTATGGTGCACCTTGGTACTATTATTCAGTTCACAAGTTCGGAGAAGCTAATCTATCAGTGATTTATAACATTTTTCTATGATTCAAGAAAAAATTGCTGACATTGATTCTCTTATATTAGATTTTAAATAAAACATTGATTTTGGTTCATGAGTTTGGTTTTTTGCTACTCGTATCAAAGCCTCTAGCTTGTGTCAGATGGTGTCAGATGGTGACAATTCTGGACTTTTGGGTGAGCACAGAAAATCATCTCTCTGAAATGTTTTTTTTGCTAACATCTCAACAATGAACAGAGTTGTAGCAAGTGTCTTCTTTTTGATGGAACCATCTATTCCGATTTCAGCCAACAAAAGTAATATCGTCAACTAATTAGTAAAACAAAGATTACTATGCAAATTTATGACTTATCTAAATGCAGTATCTTAATAATGACAAACACCTGAAAAATGCTCTAATTATTAAGTTAATATATTTTAATTTTAAATTCTTAAGATCTTAAGATTCTTCAATCTTTAATCTTGTTGTGGATTGCTGTGGTTTAGTGATAAGAGCTTTGGAATTGCAACCACAGGATTTTAATATTGGTAACCAAGTCGACCAAGTAGTTGACGTTAGGTCTAAAATATGTTTCTAAGTGCAATTATCTTATACCAATTGATACTGCTCCAAACTAAAAATATATCAGCAGTATTAGGGGGCGTTCATTAATCACGTAATCGATTTTTTAACGATTTGTGGACGCCACTTCCCCTTGGTGATACTCCCCAAACATCACGTGTATTTTTAGTAAGAACAATTATAAAACCTTTGTTTTTTTTGAAAATGTTCGAATTTTTTTTAAATTCAGGTATAAAATAAATACACCTGATATCTTACTATACCGAGAAGTTCTAATGATAAAAATATATCATTTATGGAGAGGTCAACCATTTGGTTCATCACACCAGCTCGTTGAACTGTTAAGTACTGTTCATAAATAATTTCCTAGTAATCTATAAAATCCAAATAGCACCGATTCTATCCCATAAATATGATCCCTAAACAAATTCCACATAAACTAACTGTTTCCTGCAATTAAATATTCTTTCCATTGTTGTGAAGTACAAACGAAAGCATTGTTCTTTCATCGTCGATGCCGATACAATTGATTTATTTTCCTTATCGATTGCATTGGCGCGGTTCGGTTTAGTATCGATTGTGAAATATTTCAACTTGTTTTGTTTTAATCAAAGTCCGAGCAATATAAGTGACTATTGTTTAATTCTGTATGTGGGCTGATATTGCGGCATTATGTTTGATCAACCTGAATTTTGTTGTCTGCGAGGTTATCAATTAATGTCGTTATGGGTAATACAAATATATTATTATTTCCTAATTACAGATTTCTTTGTTCTCGGAACAGATTCTAGTTAAAACACAAAACATTGTATTACGAAATATGCTGATTAAAAATTCAATTTAAAATTCAAGCAACTATGCAAATTATTCGTGATTGGAATAATTTTTTTTAGCGATTGTTAATGGGTTTTATAAAATTTGTATTGTTGTATAGTCTATTCTATATCAAAATTAAAATTAATTTTTAATAAATTATTTTTAATTAAAATTTCAAATATCTTTCTCTGTCTATGCTCCAATTTATTTGTGCGCTGTATTGTGCATCGATCTATGATTATACAATGATTTCGTAGATTTATTTTAAAAACCATCGAAATTACGTGTTCAATAAACTGTTTTTTTTGGTATCGTGCATCCTAAACAAATACTTTTTTCGATAGGGCAACCCAGAGGTCAACTACTCTGCTTTATGTATATCTAATAGTGTTGGTGTGTATGTAATCCAGGAAAAGCTATTTTGACTTAAAATTATATTTGAGATCTATAATCTCAAAGAGATATTTGTTATCATACTGCTTGATATCGAGCTGGCGGATAATTTAATCGATCCCGGGATTACTTCGTGCTAGTGTAACCACGATGGATTCTGTTGAAAATAAATAAAATACTTGATTTTTCTTATTTAAACAAATTTAATTAGCTTTTTACTTCTATTCTTGTATTATAATAATAAGGTGTTCCATGGTGTAATGGTTAAGCTGGCGGACTCGTGTGGACCGGATCGTGAGTTCTGGGCAACTTGACATCGTGCAGTAGCGAAATCCATTTTCACTTGAAAATGTAGATCCGAAATATGTTTTCGAGTGAAAATGGCACTGCGGTGTGAAGTGGCAATGGGAAATCACTATTCCTCCTTGAATCGAGTTGAAGTTTTACTCAGCTTGCGCCCTGATATCTTGGGCGTTACTACCCACTATTATAATAATACTTTATACTTGAAATCCAACCTGAGACATTGGCTCTTGCACTTGAGTCAATAAAAAACATAAAGTTATCTACATTTCCAAGTGAAAACTAATGTCACTACTTCTTGACATCAATCTGCTCGAAACGGGATCGAACCTGGTATTTCTGATTCGAACCTGGTACTTCTGACTCAATCAAGTCCGTCGCTCTAACCACTTACCTACGAGCAAGCCTCCAAATTTTTTCCAGAATATTCTCCAATTTTACCAGAAACAAAGAAAGACTGACTGAAGTTAGACTTGAAAAAAAAACATTAGAACTTTGCCTCATACAGATATATCTAATATTATATAACAGTGCTTTCAATTCCTGGCCATGTATTCCAATTCTTTCCCGTATGATGAAAAACTCGATTTTTCCTATTTAAACAAATTGAATTAACTTTTCACTTATATTCTTGTATTACAACAAAACTTTGTACCAGAAATCCAACATCCAGCGACATAGGCATTTGCGCTTGAGTCAATTACGAATAACGGTCCCGGTGTTCAAAGAAAGTTGACATTAATAAATGATAGATTGAAAACCTGTTTGAAAAGTATTAGAATCGTAATCTGTTACGACAAACTATCAACTATTATCGATTCTGTACGCAGTTAAATAAATATGAAAGAAATTGCAGCATTCAACTAGTGCCTGATGAAAAAAATAGTTTTATTGTTGAGGTTCACTGACCTATTTAAGACCAAGATTTTAGACCAAAAATTTTTCAAGAATATTTTATATTAATTTAGCCTTACTGATTATATGTTTCTGATTCGTTTCTTGCTCACAATTAATGTTTCTTGAATACACCATTATTGTTATTATTTAATTTATCAGTTTCTAGTTTAAGTTTCTACGAAGTCATTTGATTTACGAATATTACTTAAATCTACTCTATTTTTGTTCCAACTTAATACATATTAGTCTTAATAATTATTAAATATTTTTGCTATAAGAAGAACAGATTTTAAAAGTATTTTAAAAAGCGAAAAAAATATTTTTTAACAATGAAAACTTATATATCTTTACGTTTCAAAGGATTCTGAACATTTTGGCGTACCTTAAAAAAATGGTTGTATGTGTGTGTGTGTGTGCATGTGCGTGTGCGGATACAAATTTTCGTCGACTATTTCAAGAACACGGATCAACAAATTTGAATAATTTGAAAAACATTTGGTTCGTATTGATAAGTAGTCGCGCTGATTTTGAAAGGGCAGGTCCTGCCGAATATACGGGACAAAAAGTGCCAAAAATGGTAATTCAGTTCTTGAGAGAACGGAGCGTCCTATTTGAATAATTCAAAAAAACATTTATTTGTATTGACAAAATGAAGTATCGTTTAAATTTTTGCGAAGGCAGGTCTAGCGGTTTCGAGAGATCGAATGAAAAAAGTAGAAAAAAATGCCATTTGGCGGTCAAAAAATGATCATTCGGCATATATGCACATTAAATTGTCAGATTTATTTTGAAAATCTCAAAAATCTGAAAAATTTCTTTTTTTTTAGTTTTCAAAAAATGTTAAAGGTTTTTTAAAAATATTAATTTTCGGCACGTAATTTCGTTCCAGCAATTTGCCCTAAGGCACGATGCCATTCATCACTAGTTATTTTCTCCAGAAACAAAGAAAAATTGACTGAAGTAACGGTTTGAAAAAAAACCACTAGAAATCTACATATAGAAATTTATTTTCATATCTATATATTTTTTATTTCGAATCTTATTTTAAGTCTTACTCAGTTATATGTTTTTATTTAAAATAAATGTAATACTTTTTTTAATATTGTTGCTATACGTCCATTAGAGACAGTTTTCTATAAAGTTTTCAAACATCATATGTTAGCAACGAATAGATGGCGCTAGTGTGAATGTTGGTATGAATGATAGTATGGGATGGGATCAATATAAAATTACTATGGATAGATGATAATCGTAAAGAGTAGTTAATGTAGAGTGATAGTAGTAATGAATATAGAGATTATATATAGAGACTGCTTGTGTAATTAGTGTTAATAAATGATTAAAAATTAACACACATCATATATATCTTTAATTAATCATATATTCTTTAATTATTATATGTATATGATGATTTCTATGTGAAACAATAAAACCACAGCTAAATCATCGAATTTATTCTGTTTTTTTTTTTCTCTAAATTTAAAATATATTCGCAAACTGTTAACAGAATCACACCATGAGATTGTATTAAATGAGTCGATTTGTTAATATGGCAAAGTGCCATGTGCCATTAGCTTCTAAAATACCTCAACATTTTTTTTGTTTTATATAATGGCAATGATAATCCAGCTAGTCTACATATTATGTAAATTATATTTATATGGAACGAATTTAAGTCAGGCTCTAATATATTCAAATATATTCAAAAAACAGACTCGAACAATGAATGAGAGTTATTTTAATATAAATGTAAGATGCTGACCTTAATATGGCAGTGACCTTTCGAGTGATCCGTATCTTTTGTTCGAATTCTGTGTGATTTGCGTTATAAAATAACATTTTTTTCTAATGAATTCTTTCCTTTTGTTTCAGGTGAGTGCCTCTGAACATTATGGTTATTTGGTGGATCGTTTGGTAAGCAAATTGCTTTGTCCTATTTCTGGAATTCGACAGCAGATAATAATATAATGTGATAATATTACTGACTGAAATGACATTTTCATGGATTGTAAATAGACTGTGTTGAGCAATCGGTTTTGACTACTTATATGACTGTCATTTGGATAAATGATAGCTGTTACTTTTTTATTCGCATGAAATATAGACGTATATTGTTTTTGCAACAGTTGTAAGTCAGGGCCGAATTTTGGGTTTTTAGACACATTTGAACATTTTCAGACAGGGCATCAAATAAGAAGAGGAATATATTTTATAGCATCATATGTTTTTCCGTACGTTTTGACATATAATCTTATGTCATCTTCAGTGTTAATATGAACAAGAGCATAAGTAATTAATTTAACATATAATAAAAATTTAATTTTAAACTTATATGTTTGTAGCATTCATTCAACAATTATTAACTTCCTTTAAATTTACATTTATCTCTACGTTTCAAAGGTTTTTGGCAGACCTTAAAAAAATGAATGTGTGTGTGCGGATACAAAATTTTATCGACCATTTGGGTAACTCGAATCAACCGTTTTGAATAATTCAAAAACATTCGATTTGTATTGATGGGGAAACGTGCTGATTCGTTTTTGGCAATGGCAGGTACAGCCGTTTCGAAGATACGGGGCAAAAAGTGCAAGAACGGCAATTCAATTCTTGAGAAAACGGGTCGTCCAATTTGATTGATTCAAAAAACATTTTATTTGTATTGACGAAATGAAAAACTGAATGAATTTTTGGAAAGGTCGGTCCAGATGTTTCGGAGATTCAATAAAAAAAGAAATTGTCATTGTCAAAAAGGATCATAAGAGGTATGCACATCAAATTATCAGATGTTTTATAGAGATTTTTATAATAAATACATATTTTGACATTTGAAGTATTTTCTTTTTAATTCTCATTAAATTTGAAAATAAAAATAATATCAATTTTTTTTCAAGAAAAAAGTCAGTTGAAAAAAAAATTTGAGTACAGGAATTTCAAGCAATTTGCCTTAAGGCTCGATGCCATGCTCCACTAGTTAATTTAAATTGACAAGACTGAGACGAATTGAAATTTTCACAAAATTTAAACCAAAAATATTTGTGTATATCTAAATACTCGAGATAAACACACTAAAAGCGATATAACTTACTAAAGTTACTTATTAAAAAAATTGATGAATTAAATATTATTGTGTTAAATTCTTTCATGATTTGGTCAATATCAAATCAAATTTGGAATATATCAAATATTTTGAAATTATATTCAATAATAAACGATCCTAATTAAACTACAATACGATCATAACACCTTTGTAGTATAGTTATTATTATAACAAATTTTTGCGAACAATCCATTGTATGATTAAATGAAAATTAAGTTCGTGTACAAAATAATATTTTTAAATTTTTGGCGACTACGCATGGGAAGAAGTAATTCATACTGAATTATTTGCCTATGTTTGGAATTAGTTTTAAAATTACTCTTGAAATATGCATTTTTAAATATTTTAATAACACAAAGATAAAAGCGGTTTTAAAAGTGCAATCCGATTGTCCAGTCATTATCAAAGAATTATTGCGAAGCTTAAACTCGCTCCTCGAGAATATTTTAGTTCCTGTTATTTTATGAAAGTAGTGTTTATGAAAACTACGTTTATAATTAATTATTAATTGATTTATTATTTTAATTGGTAAAATGAAACACATATTCACACTATATATATGTATGTATGTTTGTGAATAAGTACCATGAAATTTATCATTAATTTTATTATATACTTCGAGCAACCAGTTTGTTTTCGGAATCAAAAAGTGAAACATTTTCATGGATTTTTAAGTGAATAATTTATATGCTCGTTTCGTGAGCAAATTATTAAAATAGACATTTTAATTTAATCGAAAGTGTGCGCAATCACTCGATTGTATAATTAGATCAGTAGTACACAACCTGGTTATTTATTATTTCATTTCATTTATTTATGAATTTGAGATATTATTTATTTTAGTTTTCTTTATTAGAAATTAGAAACAAATAAATTTTAACAATTTAGTATCAATTTATTAAATTGAATTAACAAAGTATCCTAAAAATAAGAGTGGAATGAACGATTTAGTTATTTAATAATGAATTGAAAATATGCAATTGTGCTCAATTGCAAACTTAGGGCGTAGGGCGGGGCACAAAGGTCCAATTTGACTTTGAGCAGTTATATTGTGAAATTCATAACAATTATATCGCAACAAATAACACATTTCAAACAAACAATTATTTGACTATGTTCAGTTAAATTTCCAGCTTTCATCAATGTAGTGATGTTTTTTGCTGTATTTTCAAAAATTTGTTACCTGGTTCTTTTTACCCTACAGGGGAGGTAAAAAGGGACGGCCAAGGCGCAAACAGGTCTAATGTCTTATTTTTAATTTTGAAGGGGTTTTAAGAAATAATAGCTACATTATTCAACTAAAGCAAAATATAAGTTTTATGGGTACATTTTTCATAGAGATAACACTGTATATAACCTTGATCTGGTATTTCATCAAATAGCTATTTGTTTAATTTATCTCTTGTAAAATTGCTTTTTATAACTGAATTTACTTTCTTATTTACTGTTGTTTATTTTATACATCTTTGCCATGGTAAAGGTTAAGTTGCTCCTTTTCACCCCACTCTCGTGTAAGCTCTTTTTAGAGGTTATATATATCAGAAAACTGTTGAATCTAGCTTAAAATTAACAATACATCTCATAAAACAATTAAATAACGTATACTTAAAAATTATATTAAGGTCTCGAAAACTAAACAACAGTGCTCACAACCAAAAAAATTAACAACGAAAGAAAATACTTTTATTATGCATTTTCAAACATTACCGTTTATCTCTCGATAGCATGGTCGAGGAGATGCCTGGTTTAACACTTGCCCCGTACTTTCAAATCTTGTTGCTAAAAATGTTGAACTTTACTGTTTTTCAGGTATCTTTGGTGGACCTTTTTACCCGCGGACGTTTAAGCCTAGTTCTACTCTATAACGGTTCCAGCAATTGCTATATATATATATACCACTATATATCTTATATATCTTATTCCATAACAGATTTTTGTTATGCTCCATTAACTATTTTCGTGGATGCATTATTCTCACAAAATTTCCAAGCCATTATTGTATCCAAGTGAAAATTATTTACGATCGTGGTACTGGTAATCATGCACAATGCGCTAGACAACTTTTATGGTGTGAAATAGTTTATGGTTAAATTTACGATACATTTTTACGATGTATTTTGATAAATTTTGGGAGCTGCCATAAATAAAGTTATATCTGGCGACTATGAGGTCGAACGCATCGACGGATATTGGAAATATTTATTAAACATTGTCAATATTTAGATTACTGAATCATATTTGATATACACGAAATGAAATAAAAAATGTTATAAAAATATATAATGTTTTTATATTTGGTATCGGATATGGTAACTATCGCGTTTATTATTGTTAAAAATTTGATCATTTCAAATTTACATAAAGGTGTTGCTATATACTTCTATGAACCATACTTTTATTTTTGATCTGATATATTGCAGAAAAACCTTGATAAGCTAGTTTTACATAATATGAAAAGCTGATTATTGTATAAATAAATTAATATTAATACAAAATGAACGGCAGAATAATTTGTTTATGTTGGGACAAGAATTTGGCGAACTAGCAACCAGGTCAATTTTTGAATAATGAATTTAAATGTCTTCAAATCAAATATTTGGTTCTTAAAATAAAAATGAAGAATTGCATTCTTTATTGTTAGTGATGAAATAAATTCATTATATTATGAATATTGAAAACAATTTAATAAATTAGTATAAATTAAAATTATGTTCCAAGGTCTTTTTTCGATGGAAATCAATGGTATAAAATAATATAATTAAATCGTTAAATTAAAGTATGGTCACTAAGGATATGGTTATGGGGTCACTAAGTAATTTTTTATATTACCCAAAGCCAAAAATATGATTCTACTCGGAAGCTGCAGGTCGCTCACAACTGCTGTCAGGCCATTTATGAGCATAATATCATTTTTTTGTAAATGTAGCAAGTTTTTGTTTTATATATGTTTTGTTCATATATTTTGTTTATAATTAAATTTCCAACAAGTCAAAGTAGTATACAATGTACCTTTTCGGCGGACTATTGTAAATCCATTAAATTTACTGAATGTCCTATACTGGACAGTTGTAAATAAAAGAGTTAATAAAAAAAAAAAAAATTAAATTTTGAATTATGAAAAAAAAGGACAGTGAAAAACGCTAATGTTATTAGAAGAGAACTATAAATTTAAAAATTTCAAAATGGGTCGACTTTGAGAGGCCTTCTTTTAAAAAAATGTACTAAAATGTGGTTGCAAGTTTCATCAAAATGGGCACATTCAATCAAGATTATAAAATGGTAAAATACTTGATAATTTTATTATTTCTGATATTTTATTATATCTGTGACAAAAACTTACAATTTCAAAACATCTAAATTCCAACTCTTTCTTTATCACGTCTATCTCTATATTATTATGACTCTTTTTATAATGCTTTATGAACTATATTTTATGGGTTTTAACGATTTTTATTATTTCACGAGAAATGTTTGCTGACCTATCTAATACAAAAGTTTAAAATGGTAGAAACGTTTGTGAGTCTAGTGACATTAAACACGTTTTAGTACTTCACGACAATTACGGATACACTATTTTATCGGCACATTAAAAATTTAATGTCGAATGGGCATAGTAAAATATATTGATTGTGAAGTAGATACAGCATTCGTGGCACCTCTACTATCACAGGATTATAAAAATATTTCACCAATACTTTTCTGTTTTAGTTTTGTATGGAATAAAATGCTCACTGAACCAGTGGCAGTCAACTTGAGATATTTTTTAATAGGTGTGGTTCTACTTGTGTGGGATTTAGAATTATGAATAAGAATAAAAAATATCGTTTTTTTTTAAATTAATTTTATATTTCTTTTATTGGCAATAGTCGATATCAATTCTTCATCAACATATATGGTATTGTTACATTTGGAATGTAATGTAAGTTAACATTGGCTCCAAATATTCAACGCTGAATTGAAAAATATGAACTAACAAGGACTCTTCTGCGATTTTGATGAAACTTTGCATGGTGATAGGGTTGATAGTCAAAACAAACTCTTTAAAATATTATAGGCCTATGAGAAGTGGCTTAATTACAAAAAATAATTATATGTAAAAATATACGTCTCAAGATAGAGTTGATATTTCATTTCGAAGCAAACCTGAGAAAAAATGTGCTTTGAAATATTCTGATTTTAAATAATCAAGAATTAGTTTTACATAAAGTAAAAACAACTCATTCCAATTAGTAGAAAAGAAAATATTAGTGTCCCAATTTAGTGAGTTTGTGCAATAAGATATTTTTTGAGATATAATAACAATCCTAATATTTTTTTTTTTTAAATTTGACTCGCTTTAGCCATATCTATAACTTACTCTTTGTATTATCTTTGTTATCCCATACACTATTTTTTATGTATGATACTCTATCTTTATTATATCATATGCTATCTTTATTTACTATATATCCTGTACTGTCCAATTTTCTTCATAACTGACTTATTTCTTTCTTCTTCTTCTTCTTTCTTCTTCTTTTACTTCTTCTGCTTCTACTTCCTCTTTCTTTTCTTTTTCTTCTTCTTTCTTCTTCTTCTACTTCTTCTACTTCTTCTACTTCTTCTACTCCTTCTTCTGCTTCTACTTCCTATTTCTCTTCTTCTTCTTCTTCTTCTTCTACTTCCTCTAACCTTGCATCTTCTTCTAACTTTCAATTCTATTAAGTTCTGTCAACAATTTAAATTCTAATTAACTCGGTGCATTGGCCACTTCTTCATTCTTCTCTTGTTTTTATCTTCTAACTTCTAATTCTATTCAACTTCTATCTCCCTTTATTTCTTCATTCTTCTTTTTATCTTCGAGTGTTTTAATCTATTTTTCTTACTCCTAATTCAACTCAACTATTCGAATTCTGTTAATTCGAATTATAATTTTAACAATACAACTTAACAAATTGAATTCTAAATAATTTCAAATTAACTTTATTTTTTAAATTTTATGTCAATGACAGGTTTGGATCCGAAGATCTCTGTCGTTATTTTTAAATAAATTTCCAACTTGTATAATAGATCTAATGATTTCATATACCATTCCCAGGTTTCCTTGAATAGGTATACAATTTTTTGAAGATTGTTTTCCTTCATACGAATATAAGTTAATGTTAGTAAAATTACGTACGTTTCCTCACTATTCCTGCGTCTTCCAATAAACATTCGACAAATTCGACAAGTGCTCAGACGGATTTAATATTCATTGGCGCCATAGTGTCCTCTTTCACTAAATAAAACCGCATCAGTTCCGACTTTCTTTTATTCTCCTCTGCCAGCAACGATTCGAGATCGTATATTTATTTCTAGTCCTACGCAACCGTACATTGATTATGCATAGATGGAAATGATTATTGATTGATCTCCCGCTCTCATCTCCTAATACAAGTGTTCGCAACAACGGAAAAAAGTATCGAGTCCAAAACCCACTTAACCAGAATTGTAATTAGTCATTGTGACATCTATTCTTAGATG
Source organism: Ctenocephalides felis (assembly GCF_003426905.1). Classification (NCBI taxonomy): domain Eukaryota; kingdom Metazoa; phylum Arthropoda; class Insecta; order Siphonaptera; family Pulicidae; genus Ctenocephalides; species Ctenocephalides felis. The sequence continues at coordinate 30,008,836 of NW_020538040.1, forward strand.
TTCCGTACCAGATGACGGTTGAATACTGGTGATCCATACTTTATTCATATGTTGTTAATTAATTTGATTTTTTTTTGGTTGAACATTCTATAAGCTATCGAGATCTAGTTGAACTCAAAGTAGAACCTGACTCAAAGTAAAGTGACTCTCCCTAATTAGTAGGTCTACTGGATGTTGCCAAAATTCAGTCAAAAAATTTATTATTATTATTTTTGATATAATGCTTGAGAATTATATCATCCTTTTCATGTTTTTTATACCAATAGCAATAACTGAATCATAGATTTTTTTATTAGTAATCATAACAGTTGT
>NW_020538040.1:30010147-30032089 GCF_003426905.1 Ctenocephalides felis
ACGAAGATGATGTCGTATTTGATTTGATCGTGAAGCTGATGTTGTCCATAGACGACTCCTGCAAGGAAAGGTTTAAATAGACATTCCTAAAAATTCCGTCTTGTAAAATCAACTTTTCTAGGTAGTTTTTTATATCACTTTAAATAGGTTTGGTACATACTATCTATTATAAAATTGTTCAGTCGATTTTTCGCGCAACTCTTGAGAACTTACACCAACTCAATTTCATCTTAAGTAGTTACATTTTTGGAGTTTAACCAGAACTGTTGTTTTCTCAATTATTACAATCTTGTCCGTGGATTCAACTACCTTCATAATGAATGCACTACTTAGTCTACGACTCACCATCAAATACGAAGCTCCAGACATTGCTCCAGCTTGTCATTCTCCACCAACGATCACACTAAGAAGTCATCCCTCGATTGGCAACCTCTGTTTTCCATTTCGCGATCTCTCCATAAGATCTTAATGATCTCTTCCTCTTGCTGCTCGAGACCTGCCTAGGTACGTTCAAACGAATCGTAATTATTCATGTTGTCGCATATCTGGGTTAACTTGATCCGCTCCCGACTCCGGGCTGGTATGAACGGCGACCGCTAATTGCGAGCGGGTTAGTGCGTAGAGTAACTAACTACCGCATGAGCTGCGTTAAACATGTGTCACGTGGATGTTTTGATGACAGGTGCGTTATGCTCGAGAACATTAATCTAGAAGCATACGTGGACCGTGGTTTTGGATAATTCAACGTTTTTCATCGGGGAACGGGTTAAGTAATTGGATCAGTCTGAGATGCAGGGCGAGGGTTGACCCTCGACGACGAGCTTGAGGGATGTTACTGGCTTCGCTGGAGTGAATTAGGAAATTTGAAAATACCTTAATGGAAGGGATGAGATGCATGGTATTGTAGGTCTACCCCACTTTTTGAAACACTTGTTTATTTATTTCTCTGTTTTTTTTTTTAACTTTTCGCAAAAAACTTCGTTTTTATAGGTATCCAATTTTATGTTTTACGATATTCCAAGTCTTCTGAATTGATTGATACAAATATTTAACTGGTGGTGCATGGCATCGTGCCTTAAGCTAATTTGCTTGAAATTTTAAATGTTTTTAGCTTGAATTCAAATTTAAATCTAAATAATTTTAGATATTTAAAAAATAATTGTTTTTTTTTTAATTTTGAATTATTTTTTGTTGCCTTCCCCAAAAACTAATCATTTCTTCACATTGTCAACACAAGCAAGGTTTTTCTGAACTATATGATATGTTCTCCTAATAATTGCCATTTTTGCACTTTTTGTTCCATATTTCTGTAACGGCTGGACCTGTCTTTGCCAAAGACTAATCCTCACATCTCCCTATCAATAGGAATTGAATCGTTTTTGAATCATTCAAATCGGTTGATCCGTCGTCACACACATCCATTTTCTCTAAGGTATGCAAAAATGTTCAGAAACCTCTGGAGCGTAAAGATATGCAAATTTTTTTATTTTCGATTTTTAGACCATTACTATAACACCCTATGGGAAGTTAAAAAATATTTTTTATATGTGTGCCTAAATGTATGGCGGCGCAAATTTTGTGTTGTGACAACTTTTTTCGTAATTTATTTTCAAACTGCTGTATCGATCTAACAGAAACCAAGACTTTGATAAAACTTAAAAGTTATGTCAACTTTTAACCAAAAGTGTTATTGACGAGTATACTCGTCATGCGTATAAATTGTCGACCATTGGCTATTTAGGTAGCAATTTTTGAAAAATTGCTATATAAATATTAAAAAATACAACATATTCTCAAATTTCAAGATGTTTAGAGTGTTACGCAGGCATAAAATTAATAGTTGTGAGTGGCATTTTAGCATAATAACATATTACCTTGTTTCTGACGACATAAAACTTTGAACAGTTCAATGAGCGCGCCATGGTTAACTGGTTAAAATATAATTGTTCATCTACGTTAATAAAGAAAATTATATAAGAAGTTACCATATTCAAAGTTTATTTGAAAACTATATAAGTTATAAGTTATATATAATTATAGTGACCATATTTTCTTGTTTAAAAAACTGAAGGAATACTTGTGTATTTTTTTATTTTTTTTAATAAAAATTATACTAACCACAAACTATGGAAGGATCTAATAATAATTAGTTTTATTTTAAATGAAGAATTTTTTAAAATCAGGAATACTAACGAGCTGGCATGCAATTTATAAGTTAATAATGTTCTGACACAACTTTTAATAATTTTCTGAACTATGAAATTTTTTCACTTTGTCTAAAAAGCATTGTCTAAAATAATTCTGTACTGTACAGACTTAATAGTTCGCATCTTACTCAATTTTAGTAAATAATATCGTTTTTTCAAATAAATATCAAAAAATTTGACACAATTCAGTACAAATCTGTTCTGTTCTGAATCCGGGACAAATATTTCTTCCAAAAAAGTCCAAGAGCCAATTGTAAATTCGGAACGTATGGTCACCTCAAAATACTCCATATGCTTAAATGTCACTTGCTGGAAAATGTGAGCAATTTTTAGAAGCAAATGTAAGATTTAGCTGTTTATCCTGGAGCTAAGATTTGTCTAATCCTAACCAGGTAAAGCATAGGTGTACTCAACAATATAATGCCGACTGCTTATATTCCTAATGTCTAACTTTTGTAAGTCTTCTAGTTCATTCATAAGCCAGGAAGTTCCACAATGTAGCAGAATTATATACTAACTTATTAACGTTTATGTCACGTTGCCAAAGTAAAACTTTGATGAATGTTTAATGTAGAGATGGGATCGCAAATCCTTCTTATTAAGTGTCCGTTAGGATATTAAAGATGATTTTCAAACGCCTCGGAATAAGAAAATTGATCTTTGCCAGAGTTTGTAATTAATTATGAGTTTGAGGAAAGCCGACATAGGACTTCATTCCACAAAATAATATTGATGAATTGAGAATTTTGAAATTATTCTTCAAAATAATAATTAATTACTATTTTTCTCATACTCTTTATAAATATGAATAGAGAAGCGCCTTATAAAACTTGCATTGTTATTTTATGTTATTTTTATTATCGATAAATGCTAATGGATATTGTTTTAAATTGTTTTATTATTTTATAACTGCTGTTCTGTTTGAACTTTTCACTCTCTGTACGATGGTGTGCAGGTCTTACAAATGCATTCCCGTCGATTGAAGTCCAATAGTAAACTAATTTAATTATTATTGCGATATTCTGTGTGGAAATTGGCGTTCAAAGGTAGAACTTTTGATGTCGGCAATAAAGGTCATGTCTGTATTCATAATGAGTTTCATAAGCAGTGCAATTGTTTGGACGAAGTAGATAATTGATTCGCCAGTGTTTTTCTATACAATTTACTATTGTGCAATTTCACTGTCCTAATCTTTTCTTTTGTGTTCATTGCGAAAATTTAGTTTTTACACGGAACATAATTTACTATTGTATCGAAAACTGCTCCATAATGAACGTTGAGGGTTCCGTTCAAACATTTTTTTTTGTAACAAGAAAGATTATTTTTAGAAGCACTGTTCTCTTGGAACTTCACGCACTTTGCTCTCATAATTGCTAACATCTCATGGCATGGAATTTTTTCAACTTTTTTTAGCACTTGGTGATACAAAAGGTTTTGTAAGAACTGTCTTATGCTTAAATATGTATACCTTATAATGTGCGAAGAACTGTATAAGTTGAAGTATTTTTTTATATGGTATATTTAGGAATGGCATATTAAAAGTGCAAAGTAGCTTTTGGTACTCATAATTTTCCAAAATTATGAGTACCAAGTTCACCATTTGTTACATTTTTTAAGTAAAACTACTTCAGGCACGACTAGGGTGTAAATCGGCAGAACTGTACGTCATTAGCTCTCGATGAAATCATTTCAATAAGGGTCGATTGTGATTAGTCGTCGTGTATGTGAATAGAGATCTGTCGTTGGCGTACCGGCATCAACGTTGTATGCGTTCCGATATTAACAAGGAAATCGGCAAAGATAAATAAACATTTTAAAGTTACATCGTAGTACAAATCTTGATTTAATGAAAAATGCGTGAATCAAAAGAATATTTTACCCTGTTCATTGAAAATATTAAAACAAATTAAACATTTGTGCCGTGAACTAAACGTAAGTTTATTGATTAGAAATTATTTCTATACTATTCGTAGTTTCTATAAATTTTTGAAGTTATTAAAATGGAAAATATTTCTTAGGCAAGACAGATATTACAGCTGTTCAGAGAATAAGATTATATCGCCAGTGAAAAAGTAAAAAAAATACAAGCAGTCAATGAATGTATGTTAATTTTAATTACATAAAGTTCTTCAAACACAATTTCATGATGAGTGAAGTTGCGAAAACAATATTTGTTTGGGCGTTGTTTAACATAATCTACTATGTGAACGAATATTATATAATTTATTAATCAGCAATTACTTCATTTCTCTAATGAAGGTTCATTTCTAAATGCTAATTACAATGACAAACTTATCATGTCATATTTGAAGTATGACTTTAATTAAATTATTGTTTTTAAATATTATCCATATTTCTAAATTCTGTAATATGAAAAATCTTGTAATATGAACAATAATAATAAATTCTATTTAATCTATATCAAACATAATTTATACTAGATGAGATTTATTTAAATCCTTATCCACTTTAATTTAAATTGACTTCAAATGTTTATTTTATTAAATATGTATTGAAGAATATTGGGAATTGCACTGGAATAATCGATTGAAATATCTGTAAATTAGTTTTTTTAGAAATTACTTGTTTATTGTAAAAATTTACTTCATTGTTGAGTAGTAGAATAATTATCTATTTTTTCCATCCAGGTTTAGTGCTCTTAATATGAATTTACACGCAATTACAGTAAAAGTATTGTTCGTGTTGCATGCACATGATCAACTTTGTTAAATTAACTCATTCATGTCGAAGTTTGTTTTTGTAAACTGTAGATTTTGATTTTGTTTTTGTTTTTAACTAATCGATTGATTCGCTTTCATTTTCTTTCACTACCGTGCTGCACTAATTGCTTTTGCTTGCCAACGTAATGTTGTTTTAATAGAGAAATAATAACTTAATTTATTGTAATTAATGTTTTACATTGCTAACGATTTTGCATATATATCATATATAATACTACTACATACTGATACGAAAGGAATTCCAACTTAATTTCAATAAAACTTAATGACCTGCCAAACAAACTATTTATACCTATAAATTTTTTGTTTGCAGTTTTTATTATTGATTATTACTTCAATTTATGACCTTTACATTGTCTATAATCGTGACAAGAAATATACATACCACTGATGAGAAGAAACCATAAGGAATGCAAATCACGCAAAAAGTTATTTAATTCGTGATGAAATCTTATTTGGAAGAAGTCGTCGAATTCGTTAAATAAAAAGTTTAATGGTTTGTTAGACGATGCTTCAGCGACTTGATAAAGATAAATGGAAATCATATGAAATGATTTCTTAAATCCTGCTATTTGAATTTTTTCAGTAATATTAATTTATAATTCGTACATTGACTAGAATAGGTACTATGACTACCATGTAATTTTCCTATTCGTACTGATTAGCATGACTTTGCTCGTGGTCACAGGCTTTAATATTTCAGTTGATTTACAAAATATATTTTTTATATTCTTTTTATAATTTTTAATATTTCGTGAGTAGCCCAGTAAAACAGTATCTCAAAATGATGATGATCTTTATTGAAGTAAAACTTCTTTAGCCGCGACTAGGGTGTAAATTCGTACGAATGCAACGGAAGAGCGTTACGGCAAGGTCTAGTGCCAATGATTCGTCATTCGCTCTCGATGATATCATTTCTATACAGGTCGATTGTGATTAGTCGTCGCGTATGTGAATAGAGATCTGTCGTTGTATGTGTACCTGCATCAACCATAAGGTTTTATTTATGAGCTTAATTAATTTTTTTTAAGTTTGCTTTACCTATGTAGTAATTTCACTGACTTCTGACCGAATGAAAAATTGCAATCCGTCCTTGGTGCTTTGTCTAAAATGACTTGTCTAAATAAACTGTTTGTAGTTGCCAATCGTAATCGGTTATGTAAAAAAGGTCGAAACTATCTCGCAGCCGAGATCACGGACAAAAGTTCTTCTATTGCACATGAACCTTGCAACCGTGTGAAAATTATCATGGAAATGGTCGGTTCAAAAGTTCTAATTCTGATAACATTATGTTGTGTTCGATTATATTATATTACATGAGCACTTAACCTGCAAGACGTCGCGGTCGCGTTGTCGCGCTCAAAGAAAATGTGCGGAAAGTCAATTGGCACAGTTGGAAAGCGACGATCAAAGATTTCCCAGGATATTTTTATAGCATAGGAAGGAAATTATAATATAATTATATTTTTATATATAGCAGTAATTTATTATGAAAAATTGTTATTTTCTATTTTTACAATAATGATATTAACACGTTCGCGGACAATAAGTTTCAGCAAGGTACAAAAATTGACAATTTGTATATCACAATTGAGTTGTGATATCCAAAATTTGATTAAAGATCGTCATATTTTAATCGTTATATACGATGAATACTATAACATCCACGTCAAGTATTATGCTTCTATTTTGCGCAATGTGCTTGCTCAAGCTAATTAGCGATTACGGGAAAAGATAACATTATAAAATAATATGAATATACCAAAAGAATCAGTTAGTCATTACCTTGGCAGGTTTATTTATAAAAAAAAAACGTAGGCTTATTTAAAATTTAAAACTAGTGGTGCCTTAAGGCAAATCGGAGGCAAATTTAATGCAAAGATTGAAACTTTTCCTACTGTAGTTTGAAAATTTTAAAAGCTCAGGAGGGAAAAATTAGTTTTTATTGAGAATTTTCAAATGTTTTGATACCCATTCATATATCGATTTATTCAAATTACAAAATAGCTAATTTTAGACCGTTAAATGAGATTTTTTAAAACTGGATTTTGTTTTCTGGATCTTCAGAACCGCTGGACTTTCCTTTGCAAGAACTTAATCGATTCTTCACGTTAATACAAGTAAAATGTTGTTTGAATCATTCAAATCGGATGCTCCATTCTCTCATAAGCTTAATTATCATTTTTTGCACTCTTTGCTACGTATCTCTGAAACAGCCGGAACAATTTTTGCCAAAAACGAATCAGCACGTCTCCATGTCAATAGGAATCGAATGCTTTTTGAATAATTCAAATCAGTTGAGCGGTGCTCCCAAAAATTCCGACAAGAAATTGTATCTATACATACATACATAGTACATACACACACATACACACACACACACGTGCTACCATTTTTCTAAGGTGCCAAAATGTTCAGTAACCTCTGATAGTAAAGATATGTAAAAAAATTACTTTTGTTTTTTGCGATTACTTTAACTTACCCTACATGAACTTAACCCTTTCCACTCGGATGCAGCAATTTGCGAGTGGAAAGGGTTAATACTTCACTTTAACATTTGGATGCTATAATATTCATTTTATTCTGCATCACAATGAAAATGAATGCCGCGAACGTGTTAATGAGTCAATCGTTTCTAAAATCAATCATACATCAAAAGTATCTAAAAACATACAATTAAATTCTCATAATTCCATTTCATTACAGTTTTTGCTCCAACTTTCCCAAATATTAAAACGCAATCCATTCGCCTTCCGTCAACGTACATTTAGTTTTATTCTTTTTATGAATATTGGATTACAAAAAACAGCTATAATAACAAGTCCAATAATCAACAGCTGATGAGAGAAATCGAGGCGGCCTTGACTTTCGAAAAATTAATCATATCAGAAGGTCAAACGAAACGCGTCAACTTTATTTGGCGGGAGACGCGGAAAGCGATTTTGTTCGCGTTCCGAATTGTTACGCGCGCCCATGAACCCGGATTAGTCCACTGCGGCGGCAGATACCCCATTCACTAAATAATTAATGGACAGATGCTATAATATCGATTTCATAATAATAAATATTTGCGGAAAAGAATATATTTAACATGGTACACCAGGCCTGTAGTTATTAGTACGCGTGCAAATTGTTTTAATTAAAATATACAACTGAATTTAAATATAGTATATGAGATTGCTACATTGAAACTAAAAACTGTGTGTATATATTGCATAGGGCGGGGTATAATGGTCCAATTAGGATTCAAGCAATTATACCGTCTAAACCAAATGAACTACATCACAACACATAACACCTATCAAACAAACAACTATCCTAATTATATAAATGATTTTTGTACTATTTTTATTTTAAATTTACCACCCGGTTTCCCTCCATAGGTGGGGTAAAATGGGACAGCGAGAACGCAACAGATGCAATGTCTTATTTTTAATTCTGAAGGGATTTTACGTATAAGAGCTACAAAATTCATCCAATGCAAAATATAAATTTTATGGATACATTTTTACAGGCACAACACTGTATATAACCTTATATACTATATATGTGTATATTTTTATTTTAAATTTATCACCCGGTTTCACTCCATAGGTGGGGTAAAATGGGACAGCGAGAACGCAACAGATACAATGTCTTATTTTTAATTCTAAAGGGATTTTACGTATAAAAGCTACAAAATTCATCCAATGCAAAATATAAATTTTATGGATACATTTTTTACAGGCACAACACTGTATATAACCTTGATCTGGTCTATTGTCATTTATCAACAGAGTTGGAATAATTACACAGGGTCCCCAAAAAAATAAAAGTTGACTTTATTGGGTGTGCGGCATATGTTTTCCAATGTAGTTTTTACTGCTGAACACGAATCTGAAGTCAAAATTAGAGGTCAAAGGGCAAAAAATTGAAAAAAAAATTAAAAACGACAAGATAGCTGATATAGTAATTTTTTTACGTGACACTTAAAATCTTATAATTTTTGTCGTTTTCTAACCCTTTCGATTGAATGACCTATTTAGTTTTTTTTATAAAATACTACGAATATTTATAGTAATTTGTCAAAAATTTAATATATTTTATCATCATTTAATTGATCATTTAATTGAAACTCAGCAGTCATTTAAGATAAAAAGGGCTAGAAAACGACAGAAATTATAAGACCTTAATTTTTATGCAGAAGAATTACTAGATCGAAGATTTTGTCGTATTTTGTTTCATTTTTTTGCCATTTGCCACCAATTTTGACTTTATATTCGTGTTTAGCGGTAAAAACTACATTGAAGAGCTGTACACCGCCAACTTTTATTTTTGTGTGGACCTGTGTCATTTATTTAATTTATTTCTAGTAAAATTGCTTGTTTTCAACTAAATTTAATTTTTATTAACTATTTTTTATTGTTTACACCTTTGTCTGGGTAAAGGTACAATTGGTCTTTTTTATCCCACCTACATGTAAGCTTTTATAGAGGTTATATTAAAGAAACTGTTTAATGTAGCTTAAAATTAACAATATATCTTATAAAACGATTAAAAAAGGTATATTTAAAAATTATATCAAGCTTTCGTCAACTAAACAATAGTGCTCACTACCGAAAAAACTAACAACGAAAGAAAATTTTTCTGTTATAGGTTTTCAAACATTGCCGTTTATCTCTTGACAGTTATATCGTAAGAATCAAGGTGACGGCTATATCTTTTCCCTCTACTTTCAAATATTGGTGTTAAAAAATTCTTAACTTGTTTTTGAGCCTTATGTATAAAATTTTCAGATGCTATTCATCAAATAAAATCACAGATTTCAATATTATTATATTCATAGAGAGATTGTATATGACTGTATTATATGCCATTTATAATTGATTAATCCAATGTCGATAATGCACAATAAAATGTTTTTGCAAAGCGTATATATTCATCTCAGCCCACCCATAATGCGAATAATACTTCTATTTAGTTTTTTTCTTCTTAAATAATACTGTGTTTGTTATTTACGTATAGCCAGACCTTTTTGTTCTACGAATCTCGCGTCTAGACTTTTGTAATCCCTGCTACGGATTAATTTTATTTTATCAAACGCGCCATTGCGAAATTTGTTTTTTCGGCCAAAGAAATGATGATAAAGTATTAAGATTTCATTTAATTATTACAGACGTTACAAAAGCGACAGAATGTTACTTTGTGAATTAATGATATTGTGGGAAATAATTTAAATTAATGATTTTGGTAACTGGTTGTCTTGACTATTGTTTTTATATTTGAATTTATATTAACGGAGTTTGATTGTATAGTTGAACGCATAATAAAATGGAAAGAAAGTTTTTCTTGAAGTAATTAAAAATCGACCAAACTTTGAATATGCATCAAAAGATAGTAAAAATAAAAGTATGTAATTAAAATGGTAACAAGAAATAAATAAAATAAAAATCATAGTATTAATAAGAAATGAAGATGCAAGATTTTTTGGATTATTATAAACAATAATAGAGTAAGGATGCTCCGGTTCTTTTGAAATGAAATACAAAAAAATATTTAGCTTTTAGATAGTGATTATTATACGACTAAAATTTACTATATCATCTTAATTTTATTTTTTTCACCGATAATTGCAATAATAGATAATAATTTTATTGTATCTACATTTTGAAATTTTGCATGATTTCAAAGAAATGTTTTAATATTAATTTATCAGTTTCATATAAATTGTTTTAAAGAGCAAATAACAAATTAATAATTAGATCATGTCTAGTTTTATCGCTGTGCATTAGTTGCAGTCATGGGGCACAGGCGGATAAATGTCAAATAAAATAGGCCAGCGGTTGGCAACCTTTACCGTTTCTAATAAAATCCAGTGAAAATTAATAAAACTATTAATTGTGACTTCAAATTATGGTAAAATGTTGAATTAGATAAATATTTTCATTCTCTGGTGCCATGTGCTATTATTTGCTAAATTGCACCAAGTTTTTATCGTATAGGCGTTTTTATTTATTTATTTTATTATTATTATTATTTTAAATTTCATTGTCAGTTACAACTGCGAAATAACATTTAGTAACACTAGATAATAATTGGAATTACATAATACAAAATAAAGGACAGTCGATCCCATGTACCTTATATTAAGGTGCATCGTCATAAGGTTAATATTTAGCATAAAAATCGCTGAGTCGAAATTTGCACATGAGTTATAAAATTTATCCTGCATTAAATTGATATACAGGACTATCTAAAAACCAATGAAACTTACCTCATCATAGAGATTTTGACCTTAAACAGATTAAAGACGTGTTAAATCAATAAAAAGAGTGTATTAGAAAATTGAGGGCCATCTTAATCCACGTACGCAAGACTAAACCGCCCAATACAAAGTTTAAAAAATGACCACTTGATCTAACTAAATGACAAATTAAAAGGCCTTGGTTAACAAAGATTTTTACTGAAGAAATTGATTTTAACTTTATATAACTACTATTCACTGATTTTATAGATGGTCAATTAATAGCGCTAAGTTTAGACATTCACGTATAGCAGATAATTTTTTTACATCAATTTAATGGATGTACTATTTTCTCTATTGTAAAATTTAGATTTGAGAAAATTGCTAGTAAGGGCTCTCCATATCTGATAGATCACCAGCCAATTGTTTTTTTTGCTTAGATGTAACGTTAATTAGGCTTAAGTTTAGAAAGAGAGCAACTAAGTCTTTCAGTAAACCGTACAATAACTGCTTGATATCTAGTGTTGCTTCCGAAGTTATTTCGAAGTCTAAGTTATTGTGCGATTGCCAATTTGTGGTTTATTGGTGTGGCATTGGTTTTCGATTGGCAGTCTCTGGAATAGATCACGTGCCATAACTCATTCAATCGAATGCGGCCGTCGGACGCAAGAGAAAGTGCATTTGTGATCATGAAGGATTGTTAATAGTTGCTATAATGCGCCAGACCTTCGACATATCGTGTATTACAGGGTTCCGTACTGGCATCATAGATCTTATACTACATGGACTGCTGAAATAAATGCTCAAACATAGAAGACACTGTGACGTCACTCGCTGAGCGAACATTGCCGACGACAATCGCGGACTCTCCCGATTGATTAAATGTCACATGTCGTATGTTTTATTTTAAGAATATAATGACAATTGTGATTGCTAATAATTTTATCAAAAATAATATTAATAATATTTATCATAATAGTTAACTTAATTCAAATATTATCTGTGATAGTTTTATTTCAATAATATAATGGCAATTGTGATGGCTCATAATTTTGTAAGAAATGATATTAATAATATTTTCCCTGTAAAATAAATGTACATAAAATCGAATCCACCTGTTAAAATCGGTTTATATATTATAAAGTAATGTTAGGCACGTAACATATGAGATATGGCATTTGATCAATCGGGAGAGTCCGCGATTGTCGGCAACGTTCGTTCAGCAAGCGACGTCACAGTCCTTTTTATGTTGGAGCACTACATACAACATAAAGGAGGACTAGCAGTCCATGTAGTGTAATGTCTATGCCTGGCATTCATCGTATATAACGAATAATCGCAACCAACTAAAAAAAGACTGTAAATTATTGTACCTGTAATTCCTTGATCGTATAGTGTAGAAACTATGAAGAATCTTCATTCCATAATCCACGTACTTATCGTTTAATTAATTATTGTAGCTTAATCTCTTAATCACCATCCGAACGTTGTCTTCCACTCCGCCCAGATGTATTGTAAGATTGGTAGTTGAGAGTCTCTATTCCAAATTGCGAATTAGCCGTCATTCAAATGTAATATTAAGTCCTATGTGAACAGTATCATTTAAATACACAAGCCACGATATTATCGTTATCGTTATCGTTAATGAACTGTCGTACGACCTGATGGGAACAGAAGCTAATGGCAGCCCACAATCGTGATAACGTATAATCCAGATTGTATATTATTCGTAATATTTGGAGTGGCCCAAGCAAAATGGTATCATTTTACTCACAGTACGGTACTTGAGTATTAGAATCAAGAGATTATTGTAGATTAAATATTCATACTAGTAAAGAAGCTTTTTTTAAAACTACTACATTCATTTTTATTACTTTTATTAATATCTATCAGAACATAAGTAACATTCTATGAGTTATTTTGATTGACATTAATTAAATATAATTATAGATAGTAGTAGTTACCCCAGCGGGTATTTACTATAACATGCAATTTTACTGGATCAAGGTAATTGACCATAATTTTTCTATTCTCCTTAATTCTGGTGGCAGCGGAGCAACAAAGGATGAAGCATGTTCATTTCCAAGTGGAGATGAAGTTTTTACAAAGACCTCCTTAATATGACTAAATTCGGTAATAATTATTATTTTTGGGAAAAAGTGGGGTGGGTTTCTAATTTGTGATGATGATTAGTGAATCTTGTTTTTATAAAATTTTTATTATATATTACATTCAGATCTTCATGTAGAGTTTTTTTACTCACGTACCAGGGTGCACCTGTCTGTCATCATTCTAAGTAGTTTTGATTAAGTCCACTGTTCGACATTTATGTATTTTCAAAGTTGTGTATTTACCATAATTTTTCCTTACAGGGTATTATGGAACAATTCACCGGTTTGATCTTTGCCTTATTTTTGGCTGAAAAAAATCAAAAACTTCCCAAATCAATAAGAACTTACTAGTGAATTTGGGTTATAGACTAATTTTTCAAGATTTATAAATACGATCCTACTTGAACAATATTTTCATATCTTTATTAACCAAGAAAAATATTGTTCAAAATCATACGTTTAATAATATTTCATTTTATCTCACAACATCCAATTGCTAATCCGACGACACCAACTAAGCGGCCATCATTAGCCATTTTCTTTCCACAATACTACAAAATGGCATGTTTATATCTCGGCATGTGTGTTTCGAGTAAATCCGGTATCTCCGGGATTAATTTATGCCCCGAGACATAGACAATAGACTCGAATGGTGTTGGTCTGATAGCCAGGAAAGTTCAGTTGAAATATCAACACTAACTAATGACATATACGAAGTCAACTATTCAACTCGGGACAACGCGCCCGGTATAACTCATGTGCCAACGTGAAATGTGCGATATCACATTTACCTGTCGCTAATTTGACAGAGAAGCACTGGGGGAAATTAATTGAATTTATCTTTGTGAAACGTTAAACTATCGATAAACTTTACTAAACTTATTATTTACATTGCTAACCACTTGCATCAAACGCACTTTGGTATGTTTCGTACTAAAATTTTCAATAGACATAACGTCGTTTTACTTATATAATTGTTGGTATAGGGGAGCTAGGTGCTGTTTGTAACCTTATTATCTTAAACCGTCCTATTAACGTAAACAGTCCTGTTTTTTCTCAGGTTATCAAATAGAAAACATAACCTAGAAACCGCACTAATGTCAAAAAACGATGTTAGATAACAGGGTCTTTCTAACTCAGCTTCATAACATACGAGTGACGTTGCAGTTTATGTGTAAAACGCATGAATGCACTACAGAAACATGACATTTTGACAGTATTTAGTATGATTCAGTAGCATAATGTATGGAAGTTGGAGCATAACATGGCCTCTCCATAACATTGGTCTGTTCTGCGGCGGAAATGTGAAATAATGAACAACAGTTGAGGAATTATTTAGTTACAGCAACACTAGCCTGTTCAGAAGAATTTAATTTTTCACAAACATAGTCTGAGGCTTATAAGTTAAAATTTACATAAATTTGATGTCTCAGAATACAAAGTGTAAAAATGATCATGAGTTTTTACATTTTTTATTATGATAGCCCAATCCGGCTCTGTGCTGGCTGTTGAGAGCTTTAAGATTCAAATGCCTAACAAAACATTCTAATGCACTCTATTTCCATATACAAATATATGTTTAAGTGGAATGTTGATAGGCATATTATGCATGAATACAAAAACTAATAATATACTTGATTTAATTCACAAGCAAATAATTACTTTCAATTAAACGACACGCTAAAAACGTTTCTGCTAATGTGTTAAGTATTAATATAATGTCATTCAGGAAATATTTGTAATGATATGGTTCGATATTTGTCATGCAATTATATTAATTCTAATTAATTAAATGTCGGGTTGTTTTAGTCTGAATGACTTCTATAAATCATGCATTATGATATAATTGTCGCATGGAGCATTTAAAGTGGATAAAGCGTTATTATACAACGAAATAAAATGTGTATGTTCTTAATTTTATATATATACTAGTATAATAAAAACTAGTGGTAAGTGGTATTTTATCTTGAGGCAAGTTGCCTAGAAATAATAATTAGATGTTGATATGATCTACTTGTCTACCTGTTTATCTGTTCTCCAATCACTTGTTTACCTAATCACCTGTTTACCTGATCACTTATCTACTGACTACCAACTTTCTGTTTACCTGTCCACCTGTTTCCCTGTCCATTTGTTTACCTGCCTGCCTGGCAATGTATCTGCAGCTTAATTTTTACATGGTTTATAAAAGATGTAGAAGAATTTTTTCCAATGAGCAATTTTCCATCGATTTGTTTTATAAATATATATAGCTAATATTATTGCTTTCAAGCAATATTTCTCATTTGCTATAAATAAATTACAAAAATTGTTTTTCTCCGATTGCTGCAGAAATGTTCCTTTTCCCATGTGTCGTAGTTCACATCCGACGTTGGAAATCTCACAAATCGGCTTTTGCATCACCATTTAAATTGTCAATATAAAAACAGGTGCTCTGCATATTTCCAGTTGATGCTAGATGTTGGTGCATTTTATGTTTACGGTACTCGTTTATGACTTTTATATGTCTTTATGGGATTCTAATAACGGCTTTAGTTCCTTATTTGAAATTTCCAACTCTTGATGCATTTCTTGCACGTATATAATCTGAATATTCGATCTTGTTTATGGGATTTTGCGAGAAAATATGAGATTTATTTATGTACTATGAGATATATAGAGAAATTATAATAGGTCAAAGGTAAAATTTCATGTATGAGGAATATATGAAATTGGTATGAGGCATTCTTTAGAATACATTAATTGTAGGAAGAGATACTAATTATATTTCCAAACACTGTTGATCATTATTTTTGTTTTCAAATATTTTACATATTTCTGTTGTTTTTTTCCTTATGATGTTTCAATAATTGACATTATTTATGAATGAAAAACATGTCTTCTAAACGCATGAGAAATATATAAGGAAAATGAATAATGAATTAGTTTCGTATCCATTAGAAAAATGAAAAAAGAGACAGATCATTATAGATGGATTTTCTTTACTCATATATATTAACTTAGAACTATGAACATCGCAGTCTAACAAATAAACAGTGGTACGGAACTCATAGAAATTTGTACTTATTATTAATTTTTTTTATAAAATATCCGATAATTTGATGTACATATGTCTAATGATCATTTTTAATTGCTACATGGCATTTTTTTTACTTTTTTTATTGTATCTCCGAAATCTCTAGACCTGCCTTTCCAAAAATTCAATCAGTTCTGTATTTTGTCAATACAAATAACATGTTTTTTTGAATCCTTCCAATTGGATGCTCTGTTCTCTCAAACACTGAATTACCACTTTTGGCCTTTTTTGCCCCGAGTGTCCGAAACGTTCAGAAACCTTTGAAACGTATAGATATATAAAAATTTTCATTTTTGAATTTTTTGCGATTACTATAACTTACCCTACGGGAAGTTAAAAATGAACATTTTTTTAGAAATAAAAAAAAATTGATTACAACGTATTTTTTTTTAACTTATTAATTAGTTACACGGGTAATAACTTGTCGTTAGTTTATGAAATTCTGTCAGTTTTGAAAAAATTGTATAATTCATCACACAGAGATAGGGCAACCATTCATATGGCCATCTATAAAAAACAAAATTTATAAAACTCGTTAAGTTCTGAAAAAAATAGGTACAAAACCATCGAAAATTTATTAAAAATTCTCATTCCATTTGGCAAAATTCAAATGTAGATTTTCGATGTCCGATGCAAAGAAAGTAGTTTTGTTATATTCAGCACTACTCCGAGTCAATGTATTATTTATTATATACCGGTGACTTACAGCCGGTTCATAGAGTCATAAAACTTGAATACGGAACCACGTTTAGTATAGTTTATTACTGACAATATTTTCATGGCGCCAATATTATGGTGCATGATAAATAGGTCATGAATAAGATGAAGGTGTATAACAATGATGTATTGTACGGTATAGACAGGGCTGAGTTCGATAGAATTTACTTCAAAATTGTAAGAAAATAGTTTAGTGGGTCAATTCTCCGGTAACATAGCTATTTTATGTTATTAGTTTTCCTTGGCATAAAATAATGAAGATAAATATTATTTACTAAAACTAACCTTTTTAGTCGTGATACATGTGTTCGTTACTATCATTTACAATTAATTAAAAATATTTTCATCAGCGTTTCATCACGTAACTAGAAATTTCTTATTTTTCTTAGCAATTTTATTCCGCACACGTCCTGCATATTGTATGAATTAGATATTAGAAATTTCAATTTACATTCCTTGGTATATTTTCTCAACTTTCTTTGTTCATGTTTTTCCAACTTTTCTAACGACTTTAATAATTAGCATTCAGGTTTGAACAATCGCTCGTTCATAAAATGTAATTTGCTTCTAGTTCTGTTTGATTCTGTTAACAACTCTGCTTAAACTTACGGCATAAATTCTACATGTTCCACGTTGATAAATTCAAATATTAAAACATTTCAACTTCAACAACACGTAATTTGAGGTAAAGTTTTAATTTCCAAACTCGGAAGCTTTCCTGTTTTATTAAATTCGTTTGTAATTGGGTGTACCGGGTCTTAATTAAAAGCGAACAAAATTATTAAGCAACTAATTATCTGAAGTTAATTTTAGATTTATTACAATGAGAGGAGCGGGATTATTTCTTTGTTTACAGGTGTACGGGGACATAATTTTCGTTCAATTATTATTGTTATAGATAGCGTCAAACAGCAATTTTAGACATTCATTCTTTTAGTAAACTTAACAATTTTACGAGCTATCTTGATGAACCTTCTTTCTAACAACCTTTTTTCTTACAAGTCAATATTTTCAAATGTAAATGAATATTACTACTGTTTGATATCAGACTGTCCGAGGTGTGGGTGCTAAACCTAGAACCATGTGATTGCTACATCAGACCTCTTACTTCTAATAAGGAGAATCCCAGACATTTATTCCAATTTCTTTTTTTTATGTTTTTTTTCGTTTCATTTATTCCAATTTCTTTAAATATGTTTTTTTTTCGTGGTATGGTGAAGAATTGTTTGGTTCAATACAACCTTTTAGGGTACTGCGATGTAGAATGGCAATAAAATATCATTAACTCTGCACTGTTTTATTTCGAGCTGGAAATAAAAAAATTGGATCCAATGTAAATTTTTCATTTTTGGACCTGCCTTCCAAAACATTTAATCAGTTCATTTTGTCACTACAAGTAAAATGTTTTCTGAATCATTCAAATCGGTTGATCTGTGTTCTCAAAATCGTCGACGAAAAATGATATACGCACATACATTTCATTTGATTTTTGTATTTCAATCACGTTTCCAAGAACTCGTATGATAGCTAAAAACTTTTCTACAAATATTTTGAAAATTTCTTTCTCTTAAATAGACTGCTAATGAGTTATTACATGGCTTTGTAGAGTTTGTCAATGAAATACTTTATTAAAGTTTGCACAAAATTCTTATGCCCTGTTAAAATCAATGGAATAGTTCTAAAACTGAGAAAGATATATAAAAGAGAATCATTTTAATAAATATATAACATTATCAAAGTTTAGAACTGTATATACAATATTCAATGACGATTCGAAGTTGCTCTTTGACTTGCTCTCAACAGAGATTATTTAACTTTGAAAAAGTTTGTTTCATACTTCATTTACATTAATCAAACGGTTTAAGAGCGCTTCACATTGATTCTATTCTAAAGTATACTAAGTTATAATATAGGTCGTTATATATTATTCATTTATATAAGATAAATGGTGTCAGCAAGATAAAAGATATGATTAAAAATGTTTTTCTACAATTTTTTTATTTAATTCATACTATAAATAGTACAGCTCATGGGTAATATAAGTTTCGTTTACTCTACACCTGTTACAATATGAATTATATATTTGTTCTCTTCAATATTGTGAGGTAAGAGTACAGTTAGATCCGTTTTCGCAATGTCTATATTCCAAATTAGCACCAATTAGGAGTATTATTTAACTTAGAACACTAATTGGATGCTATTTCGCTTTTGCAAATATATTCTTTTGTTTGTATTTTGTAATAATTGTATTGTACCCACAATAAGTTCTTTAAACTTATTATCCAGTCTTACTGGATATTTAGGAATTTTTCTTCTTATTATAATAATAAATGAAATTTTATAAAAAATCATAATCAATAAATTTGGAGTATTTTGAGTCAATTTCTAGTTAGTTATAACGGAATAGTTTGAGATAAGTGTGAAAAAATATTATTATGAAAAAAATATTGTTTGTAGTTCAGTTCTCCAATGTCATTCAATGAAAAGTCATTATTATCTTAAGTTTGTCGTAGCTCTGTAATGAGAGCTTTGGCCTTGCAACCACGAGGTTCAAATTTTTACCAATCTCGTACAGCCTGATGTTGCAGATTTGTGATATTGATTATATCTTGTGAATATAGATTTAGAAATAGTTTTCAAGTGAAAATATATTTTCCTATGTATTGCTGCATCAATTTAAAAATATATCATAAATATTAGAGAAATTTAGTTAATAAAAATGTATCTAATATAGATAGGCTATACTTTGGTTTACCTCCTAAAATTTCTTTTGAACCATGTTCAATTTTAGTACCGCAGCTTATAGAATAGTCTGGGCAATACAATTATTTATAAATTTTGTACGTTTTTATTTAGATATTGAATTAGTTTACTGAAATCGTATCTAACGAATTAATTCTTCAATGATGCTGATACTTCGCCTCGTTTATTTCATTAAATTAATGACGTTCAATGATTTTATAGATTTAAAGCAAGCGACCACTTAGTGAATTACATGGTTTCTGTGATAATTAATATTATGCATTGAATTGTTAGACATTTATCTTTATTCTAAGTTGTAGTGTGATACGATAACAACTAAACTCGAAATTCATTAATCTTCTTGCACTATGTCTATTGCTTGCATTGGAACTTTGCGATGTTGTTTTCCTTCCATTGTGGTTATAATAGTGATAGAGTTGGGAGACCACAAATCTTGTTATATTTTTAAATTTCAAAATATAATTCTGATTATAAATATTTTTTTATCAATACATAGTGGTTAGGTGCGAAAAACATATCTCTAGCATACTCGACGCCACTGTACTTACGACAATTTTACTAATTCAGTGAAATATGAGAAAATAATGGTATTATCTCTTTACTGTTCTCACGTAATTTTTTTTCTGAGCACTATACTTCATAGTTTCTTACCATATACATATTAGTACAAGCGGCAGCTAGCACATTATATAGCATTATCCACTGCAATGCATGCGATATATGTTTTTAGGGCATGTTAATAGTCATTGCAATTGCCAGTCTAATCTGAAACTGATTTCATTCAAATTGAATTGTACAATGGCATAATTCTGCGAATCAGTGATTATACAAGAATCTATCGGTAGTTTGACGCATCTAGTTTCATTGATGGTAACAATTCCGTCGCTAATAGCAAAAATTTTTTCTGAAAATTATAAATCATTGAGTCAAAAATATGTTTTTATTCTTTTCCATGGGTAATTCTCGTAAATTGCACTTGACCATTATCTCGATAGTGATGGCTGTGCCTAAATATTTGGATCTGTGCCTAAAGATCCATGATCTAAATCCTATGTTAGCATTTTGCAACGTGCTTTATACTATAATATACAGAAAAATATTTCTGATTTCTCTCTCGACTAGCTCTCTGGCTATGAGAATGAATTATTGCTTCAATCCAAACAAAACATGAATGATGATCAAGAACACCCCTAGTTTGTTTGATGAGGTGAAGCGTTTGTCAGAGGTTTAGCCACGCGATGGTATTATATTGTATTAAGGTATTGCATTGCGTTTTGGATTAAAACTTTGTTAAAAATATGTTATATAAAATATTCATATAACACTCAATGAAAGATTCCCGAACAGCCTATTAATTACATTTAAGTGCCACAAAAAAGTGCTGGTGAAATCCATTTTTTTATTATCTAATTTTTTTTCAGAAATCTGTTTGTAATCAAATGATTAAGAAAATAAACTAAGAGCAAATTTGTATAATATATTTATTGAATTACTTCCTGCAACTTACGACAATGCAAATATTTTGGTATATCATCTTCAAAGAAAATAATTTTTTTGCTAACTACACTTTTCCGATAGAGTATAATATAAGTTATTCTCGAAGTGTTTGCCATAGTTCTTATGGTATGATTGCTTTCTTTCCATCAATAAACTTATGGATTAAGATAACAACTGGCGTAAAAACATATCTTACATCTCAGGAAGAGTGATGAGACTTAATTTGGATTCAGGCGAAAGACGAGTATATTACATCTGTTCTAATTATATTACTAGCGAAACGATATTTTGGGAGATAATGGAATTAGTGATAATTGGTAATAATTTTTTAATAAACTAACCATATTATCTATACTATAATTATATTTTCATAGCATAAATTTCTTGCTATAGTTGTCTAATCATGTCAATGAATAAAATTGTTAATCTTAAAAATTGCTTTAAGGATGCAATTTTTTTAAGTTGTTGATCTATGTAAAGAAGTGTCTTTAAATTATAATCAATAATGTATTGGAAAGACTGGGGACAGTTGTGCCAGGATACGGTAGGGATAGTCGTCATAATAGCTAAACTATATATAGTTCTGAGATAGGGTCCAAAGTGAGAA
>NW_020538040.1:30033089-30082792 GCF_003426905.1 Ctenocephalides felis
TTTTATAGATTTAAAGCAAGCGACCACTTAGTGAATTACATGGTTTCTGTGATAATTATATTATGCATTGAATTGTTAGACATTTATCTTTATTCTAAGTTGTAGTGTGATACGATAAAAACTAAACTCGAAATTCATTAATCTTTTTGCACTATGTCTATTGCTTGCATTGGAACTTTGCGATGTTGTTTTCCTTCCATTGTGGTTATAATAGTGATAGAGTTGGGAGACCACAAATCTTGTTATATTTTTTAAATTTCAAAATATAATTCTGATTATAAATATTTTTTATCAATACATAGTGGTTAGGTGCGAAAAACATACCTCTAGGATACTCAACGCCACTGTACTTAAAACTATTTTACTAATTCATTGAAATATGAGAAAATAATGGTATTATCTCTTTACTGTTCTCACGTAATTTTTTTTTCTGAGCTGTAAACTTCATAGTTTCTTACCATATACATATTAGTACAAGCGGCAGCTAGCACATTATATAGCATTACCCACTGCAATGCATGCGATATATGTTTTTAGGGCATGTTAATAGTCCTTGCAATTGCCAGTCTAATCTGAAACTGATTTCATTCAAATTGAATTGTACAATGGCATAATTCTGCGAATCAGTGATTATACAAGAATCTATCGGTAGTTTGACGCATCTAGTTTCATTTTCAACATTGATGGTAAAATTCCGTCTGCTAGCAAAAATTTTTTCTGAAAATTATAAATCATTGAGTCAAAAATATGTTTTTATTCTTTTCCATGGGTAATTCTCGTAAATTGCACTTGACCATTATCTCGATAGTGATGGCTGTGCCTAAATATTTGGATCTGTGCCTAAAGATCCATGATCTAAATCCTATGTTAGCATTTTGCAACGTGCTTTATACTATAATATACAGAAAAATATTTCTGATTTCTCTCTCGACTAGCTCTCTGGCTATGAGAATGAATTATTGCTTCAATCCAAACAAAACATGAATGATGATCAAGAACACCCTTAGTTTGTTTGATGAGGTGAAGCGTTTGTCAGAGGTTTAGCCACGCGATGGTATTATATTGTATTAAGGTATTGCATTGCGTTTTGGATTAAAACTTTGTTCAAAAATATGTTATTTAAAAATTGGTACATCACTAAATAAACGTTTCCCGAACATCCTATTAATTACCCTAAAGTACGATAAGATAGTGCTGGTGAAAAAATTTTTTTTTATTATTTAATTTTATTCTGCAATCTGCTTGGAATCAAATGATTAAGAAAATAAACTAAGAGCAAATTTGTATAATATATTTATTGAATTATTTCCTGCAACTTACGACAATGCAAATATTTTTGTATATCATCTTCAAAGAAAATAATTTTTTGCTAACTACACTTTTCCGATAGAGTATAATATAGGTTATTCTCGAAGTGTTTGCCATAGTTCTTATAGTATGATTGCTTTCTTTCCATCAATAAACTTATGGATTAAGATAACAACTGGCGTAAAAACATATCTTACATCTCAGGAAGAGTGATGAGACTTAATTTGGATTCAGGCGAAAGACGAGTATATTACATCTGTTCTAATTATATTACTAGCGAAACGATATTTTGGGAGATAATGGAATTAGTGATAATTGGTAATAATTTTTTAATAAACTAACCATATTATCTATACTATAATTATATTTTCATAGCATAAATTTCTTGCTATAGTTGTCTAATCATGTCAATGAATAAAATTGTTAATCTTAAAAAATTGCTTTAAGGATGCAATTTTTTTAAGTTGTTGATCTATGTAAAGAAGTGTCTTTAAATTATAATCAATAATGTATTGGAAAGACTGGGGACAGTTGTGCCAGGATACGGTAGGGATAGTCGTCATAATAGCTAAACTATATATAGTTCTGAGATAGGGTCCAAAGTGAGAAAGATGAAGTATGTTTGTTTGAACAAGTTTCCATTGAGTCTGCGATCTACATACAGATAGATGACTTTGTTTGTTATTTTATTGTAAGTTGAACATTAGTAATTATTTATCAGCAATTCGTTTTTTCTTACAATTAGATAATTTAGCTCTGCCATAATGTTTTTTTTTAAAAAGTGTGCCCAGTATTCAGTCTCCCATACTCACAGAAAATTGTCTACCAATGATTTAGGGCAGTTGGAAATGCCTTTGTACAAACAAAACGATAGTCCTTATCCCGCACAATAATAATTTCTGTCCCCCGATAACATATGAGTTGATATAACAAGCTGACAGAAATATATTCCGAACATCTCGTAAAAAGAATGAGTCGAGTTAAATTTGGCGTTCCTGATCTTGTTAGCACTTCCAATCAGTTAGGAATGTGACACATATCCAACCTGGAAGAACTCTTACCTACGTGGTATTCCTCCTTCTCTTGCTGGAAATAACATCAATCATAACTTGTCGCATTAACTGGCATCGTGAGCACGCGATTCTCGGTTCGGTTGTGTGCATATGTGCAAATAGTGCTGGCGAATTGTTAGGAAATAGTTATTATAGTTAAATTTCGATAGGGGAAACAATAGATTTATAGTAAATAGTGATTAACGGTAACAAAATGGTATTGGGAATAATAGAACAAGGGAGGAAAAAGAAATCATTGATTTGTGTTGCTCTCTCATACCATGGACTTGCCTTAAGGTAGACTGCTATTTATTATTATTATAGGTATATGTGGTAAATCCTTGCTCATTTGCTCTTTTATTTTACATCATTGTCGATAAATTCACGATAATGACTTTTTTATAATCCGCTTATAGACTTTGTAGACATTCTACCAGATAATTTCATTACATTTAAAATTTATTTATTTTAATTTGTTTAACATTGGTTTTGTAAATAGTTATATTGATATTTGATTGAATCATGGACTGATGTTTGAAAATTACTTTTGAGTAAATTTTGAATATTTTTCAATATCTATCTAAATGTAAACATATATAAGCGAAACCTAATCGTGTTGAGTTGGAATGAAGGCATCTGAGTATTATTGTATTCTTTGAATTTGTGTAGGACATCAAAAACCCTAAATTTTATACAGTGAGTGAAAATCTGCGAAAAACGTAATTTTACACTTTTTTTCTTTTCACCAACTAATTTAATTTGTAATTATAATTTGTTTTTGCAAATGTTCGTAGGAGCAATATTAGTAGGAGATATTTTTAGGTAGACATTGTGGTGAATCATTGTGCTTTTGCGTTTTTTTTTTTAATACAATGTTGATAATTGTACAATATTTACAGGAACTTAAGTTGATTTTAATATTTTTAATTCCATTTTTTAACTATCATTATTTTGTAACTATCATTCTACATATTGAAAAACTATATATTAAATAAAATATAATTATTATTAAATATTGAAAATTGATAGAGAAAATTATGGGTTTATATTTGGTGCAATCGTGATTATAATTCAAAAACTTAACTTTGAGTAAATTTCGAGCGTTTTTCAAGATCAATCAATTATGATTATATTCTGGTACTTTCTATAAAATGAAATCATAATCATACTCATTTTTTAAAAAAAAGAACAATACTTTTGACTCTCATACCAAGATATAGTTTTACATTACGACCTTAATAAATATAGAGATATTTATCGTAATAATCAGTAAATTGCACAAAAATATATTGCTTTAGGACAAAATATAATTATATAAAAAAAAATATTTTTAAAAAAATATTATTTTATAAAATCCTTCATACTTCTTAATGTCCAACCAATTATAAAAATAATGTTATTTCTTAAAATTATGTAGACTGCTAAAAAAATCTTACATTTTGTTCCAAACGAGTGAAATTTTGTATAAAATGCGTTTTAACGCACCTTTTTTCTAAATTTGGTATTTAGTATAGTTCACCAATTATTTCAATAATTTTATTATAATTTATTTTTGCTAATATTTTTAAAAAATATATTTTTTCATGTAAATTAATGCCCCAAAAAAATGAACAAGTTGCTTAAGAAATAAAATTGTGTAATAAATTTATGGTCAACAAAAAATGGACATTAGGATAATTTGTTTCTCGTTATTTTAGCAGACTTTTAGCAGCAAATAGAAGACTTTCAGTAGGAAATTCTATAGAAATTCAAACAATTTTAAAAACTAGACAAGTTTTATATATTTGCTGTAAAATTTATAGATTTTACTTAAATATTTACGAAAAATTTGCTTTTCTGAGAAATTTGGTCGATGATCATAAGCCTCAGGCATATAATTAATAGAAGAGGATTTTAGAATTTTTATTCATACAATCATAATATTACTTATATTACACTATGTTAACTATAAACTAGAATTCACATTTGAATTAAAACATAGAAATTATACTGGTAAATTTATAATAGCAAAATTTAACTGGATCCATATTTGATTGATGACTTTATTGATACTAACTATATTGATCACAAATATGTATATTAGCATTTGTATTAATGTACTGTAACTGATGCTCACTATCGTGAATTTTAATTTAATGTAACATCGATTATTTCTTATTATCGACAATAATTCCTCATCCCTATATATGAACATACATAGTTGCCATGTGAAATTTGTCTTCTGGTTTGATAAATCACCAAAACTCGACGTGTTGCGTCTGGGATTTGAATCAATATGAGGGTAGCAAAATCCATGGCTTCGAGGACTACTACTGAGTATTATTAGATAAATATGAGAGTAAAAAGCTGACAAGACATTTTTTACGTGGTCGTGATTATGACAGCAGATCCTTTCACATGTGACCGTCTTGAGAAAGCAAGCTTCTGTGTAATTTTTTTTGGGTCAACTCGTTTTCTACTTGTTCGAAATTCAAGATCGATAAAGAAAAATGAATGATTTATTGCGGTGGAAAAGGAAGATTGATTGCCTAATGTTGTGCGATTATCATTTTTATATTTCATACAGCGAGGATACTCAAAAATTGGATGCGATTGACATAGGGGCACAAAGGTTCTGTTGACTTCAAGTAATTATACAATGTAAACCTTACTATTAATTTAATTGACCTTTTGTTAATGTTTCCGGATAAACAAGCTTCTACTGTATATTTAAATGAGAAATTCGTAAGCACTA
Source organism: Ctenocephalides felis (assembly GCF_003426905.1). Lineage (NCBI taxonomy): Eukaryota > Metazoa > Arthropoda > Insecta > Siphonaptera > Pulicidae > Ctenocephalides > Ctenocephalides felis. The sequence goes on from NW_020538040.1 coordinate 30,038,184, forward strand.
CGTCAATAATAGGCTTATCATAAACGTTTATAAAACAATTTTTAGTGAAAATAATATTTATCGATTAACTTTACTGATATTGCAATTAGTCATAGAAGAACATTGAAAAACATCGGTTCTCGGAACAGTATAATTAAACAAAATTTGTTATTTTTCGTTGCTATTTAACAACGCAGATTGTTTTCAACACTTCGATAATACGATTATTATATCAACATTGATATGAGTAAGAACTTATTCATAAAATCAAAATACATTTTATAAATAACATGCGAACAAATAAAATTGTTTTTTCAAAAAGAGTTACCGAATGATGACACACAATCCGTGTCGAAACGTATAAATATTTTATTATTTATTTATTTTCTTTTATTTTGCCGATTGGCTGAAACTTAACAATCAAGAATATGTCTCAACGTCGAACAAACAAATCTAAATCGTAGAAGTTTAGTTGGTCTTTTTTACCCCATTCACTAGTAATCTTTTATAGATGTTATATAAAAATACATGTTGAATCTCACTTAAAAATAACAACACATCATATAAAATAATTAATTGAGATATACTTACAAATTATATTAAGGTCTCGTAAACTAAACAATAGTGCTCACACCAAAGCACTGACAACGAAAAAAAATTCTTTGGCTATAGATTTTCAAGCATTGCCTTTTATATCCTGATAGCGAAGTTGCTTGATTTAAGTCGATGTCTGATTGCACATCTTTTGCCCTCTGCTTTCAAATATTATTGTTAAAAAAATCCTAACTTCACTTGTTTTTGGGATAATGGTGGTTGACCTTTTAACCCACGGACCTTTAAGCCCAGCTCTACTTTATCTAAATTTGCATGCACCCTGATCATATACGTTCAGTTCAATTCCTATTAAAATAGTATCATTCTCATTTACCTGAATTATTCTAATTGATCTGATTTAATATTACAAATCTTGTGCAGATTATTTCTCATTGCCAACTTGAAAGTTTACATGATTGGCTGCGTTCATTAAATCGATTTAATACACTTATGGAGAGGTATTAAATAATTAAACATACGTAATTGCGCGTACATCCTATCGAACCCACTTCGAGATTACCAACCATCCTATTTTCCACTAATAATAATTCCCTCATATAATTAATTATCAACATACAACCACCCACCGTTAAACCCTAAACGAGGATTTAGGTAAATTTGATCTTCGCTAATAGAAACATATTAGCGGACTCCATATATTAGTAGGTAAGGTAGCATCTACCCATTATTATTATTTTCAGAATGAACAAACTTTTGTTATGACTAAGAGATTGAAATTTAATGCTTTAATAATAATACACGGGTTCTATATTAACCCCCTTTTGTAAACTATTATTTAAACGAAAAGTTTCAGGTCTGTCTAAAAGCAGGCCCATGGTATGAGAGCCACCACAGATAAACGATTCTTTTACCTTTCATCGTCTATCATTTCCATCATTTTTTTTACACATTTTTTATGTATTTTCCTTTCTAAACTTCTGCTTTCATGCTTCCTGATCCTTCGGCTTCCAGTTCCCTGAATTTTCTCTCCTCGTGTATTGAGTCGTTAATCATCTGCATTCGATTTCTTCTCATTCCTTCTATTTTATCTTCAACGACGTCATGCAGGAGATACTATTTTTGCAGAACGGACCCGATCCAGTTTTTTTTTTTCTTTTCAGAATTGTGCTCAGTAGAGTCCTTTCTTCGCCCAATCTTCTTAGAACTTTTTCATTTGTAATCTTGTCTGTCAACTTCATCAATCGCCTCCAGCACCACATTTCAAAAAATTAAAAACAAAACTATTTTCGATTCTACAACTTAGTTTAAAATTATTAGATGGCATTTAATAAATAAAATTATGCAATACATTGGAAGGAAAAGCCAATTATAAAGAAAAGCCAATGATTTAGCTCGGTTGGTAACATTCAATATTGACCAATGGTAAATAGAAATTACCATAATGCTGTTGTTTTTTGTTGTAATTGCAACTAGCATTAGGGGAGACTGGGTACGGTTGTGCCATATTGTACGATTTTGAGATGGGTCCAAAAGGAGAAAGTGAAGTATGTTTGTTTGAACAAGTTTCCCCTATTATTGCATTAACATGATCCGTAGACCGCATTGCCTTTAAAGTCAAAAGTAAATTAACAAAATTTTCGTTGATAAAAAAGTGACACAATCGTACCCAGTTCTTCTTTCTGGTGTGCTTTTGATTTTTATCTGTTACAAGTAGGAAAATTTTTGATACGTGAGGGTTGTTTATAATAATAGACCACGACCCTGTGTAGCAGTTGTTGTATTTTCACCATATTACGTCTTCACTTAAGGCATTTATCCCTCGGCATATATTTTCATTGGAATTCATTTTAGGTAATGCATCCGTCGATACAGATGCCATAAACGCAAACTGCTTTCATTTATTTCATGCTTCTCCTTTATATCGCTCCTATCTGCGATGGACTAGAATTCGCTAAAATAAATACATAGCGGCCGAGCATACATCTGTTTTCATATCAAGAATTCTCTCTGACCTTTCGGATAGAACAGTTTGCCATTTTGCGCCTCATTTGCTGCACACACACAGTGTATAGTAAATTTTAACGAGGCTCTCACTCCTAATTCCAGAAAACTAGATTCTCCTATTTAGATATTCAGAGCCCGCTGCCTCGTTCACGATATCGCACATGGAACTATGTACTGGCGATAACTTATATTTAGCTATGCGCGGTAATTCATGTGGCATCATTTCGAAACGTTTATAATAAATGGGTAATTTAATCGTGAATTATTCTAATGATCATTAATTATATTGAATCGGAATAAGAGGCATTTGGTAGATTGTAAATTGTAAATTCCAATCTAACCTGGTGCAGAATGGGGGCGGCGTTTCAATATACCTGCTACGAAAAGTGACAACACGGTTTGATTGATTTCGAACCATGGGAGAAAATTGTTAAGCAATAATTGTTAGTAAGCGATTTTCTGATCAATTATATCGTACCATTTGTCTTTAACCCTTCCACCTATAGACGACATTCACTTCACAACCTGTGTGTACGAGACGACGTCCACTGCTTTAAGATTTATCACTCTGAATTAAATTATGAAAATCTAGTTTTTGTGGTTTCAAATTTATTAGAAAATGTAATTATTATTTTTCAAATACATTTTTATATAATCTTAAACTATTTTATATAACAAGCACTTGCGCAGCTTGCTATCTCGTACAGCAGTGACAAGACAATTCGAAAAACTTTATCGTGGCGAAAGGGTTAAAATATGTCAGATTTGTCTCAACCTAGATGCTGCTAGGCTCATTTCTTTTTTTTGCAAAAAAAATAAAATTTGTGTTTGTTTCGTCAGTGGGTCACTCGATGCTAGTCGTAGTGCTTTGTTTAGTGTAGTCTGTAGTCTTCATATGTTTTAAAATTTAAATATGGTTTTAGCCGAAAAACGTGAAACTGAAAACTTCATAGATAGATGAATAGAATAAGCATTTTTTTACTATTTGAACAGCAATCAGAACTGTTTTTGGTGTGTTCGTACACTATCGGCACGTCAGTTTGTTCATGTATGTGTTTTGTAGAGTATGTGTAACGTCAGCGGGTTACTCGATGTCAGTCGTAGTGCTTTGTTTTGTGTAGTCTGTAGACTCCATATGTTTGTCTTTGCGCGTTATATTTGTTTTAAAAATATAATTTTAAGTAAAGTTTCTGTAAAGAATTCTGAATTTTAGTTTAGATGAAGTTCATGAAAATGAAAAATGTATAAATAGGTTAGAAGTACAAGTTATTTTAAATATATATTTGACATTTTGTAGTTAACTTTTTCTTTACAATATAATATTTTTTTGCACTGTATTATAATCTTGTTAAATTGTAAGAATAAATCATTTACAAAAATGACTTATTGATATAATATATTGGTATATGAAATGATTAAGTCAAATTTTATTATAAGATTATTTTTAGTAATATTCCACACAAATTTCGATTTTATTTACTGTAAATGTGCAGAGCGAACATTTGTACAATTTTTACATGATACAATTTAACTTATAAAGTGTAAAATATAAAATTTGATTTAAAAAGAGGTGACAAAACAGTAATATTATATTTCAAATGTTTTTTGTGAAGTTGATATTAAATTGTATAGTCGGTATAATTGTATGTCTATTATTATATATTTAGATCTGATGTAATTGCGTTCTCGTTTAAAAGTGTCTCTATATAAAAATGTAAATTTGTTACCTTTTTATGTAAATTCATTATGACAAATTCTAGTGGTTGTTGAAATTGGCTGAATCAATTTTAAACAGTGTATTTAAATAAACTTGAATAGACATTTGATTAAATTTACCATTCGAGCAAACACTTTGCGTAAATCAATAACTCTATTGCTCTCTGCTATGAATATATAAATATAAAATAACCAAATGTTTACTTAACATTATCATCGACCAATTGTTGGCAAAATAGAATTTCAGAATTATTATTGACTGAAGTTAAGGTTTTAACACAGAAGTGAAAGGCTGCAACTACGATATATTCTGTCTTAAAATTTATTACCCTGCAATAATTCTTTCAATAGCAATATATCATTATTTGTATGTGTGAATCATTTACTAGCTCAAACTAAATTATCTCTCAGAAGTTTAAAGTTTAATTTAAGTATATGTAATACTGAAATTTATGATAGTGCATTGGATGCTCGTAATTACAGATTTTAACTGAACTATCTAATAAACTGACTCGTGAAATATATTATGGAATCTTGCCTAGTACTTCCACAACAAGTACGAAGAATTTTAAGATCGATATTTATCTTGGTTAGAGTTTAATAAGCTTTCAGATATGTGCGATTAAAATTATTTGCGAGATAGTTAACACTTTAGGCATCACAATGAAAGTGCTAAAAACTTTATTCACATACACAACTAAATTTGGGAAATGAGATGCTTAAATGGATTTAATAAAATATAGCTTCTCGAGTTTTACTCAATGAATTATATTTTTATATGCACTATTTCATGCATAAGATTCTTACAAATTTCTTAGATTGAATGCTTGTTCCATAAGGAAAATAATTACATTGAGTTTTTTGGCTACCAAAATAATTTTCTTGTGTAAGTTAATTTTTTTGTCAAATAAAAGGGCTTTTTTGCCTGTAAATATTTATTATAATAAACTTTTATATATTTACATGTATTGAATATTAATATTATGTTCTAATAAGTTTTTTTTTATTTACAGGTAAGCAAATTCTAATTCTGAATGCTAATTTGAGTTTGAATAAAAATGTGAGAGGAAAAGACCATATGAGAGGAAAAGACCAAACAATTATGCAAGTAAGAAAGATATACTTTTTCTACTCAATGATATTTATTATAAATAAAATTATATCAAAATTATGAAAAATGTAAAAAGGTGAAAAAAAATGATTAAAAAATAATCATTAACGATAAATGAGCTGAATCCGAAAAATATTGATAACCTGTGCAACATGCCGTATACGTGAATTTAACAATTTTAAATATTAGACATATTTTAAATGTTTGAATTAGAATATTTTGAAGATTTATTGCATTTTTTTTTCATATACTGGCTGCTGCTGAAACACAATGTTGTCTCTTAGTTTATCATATTAAAAGTCCAAAATTTTGATTTATATTAGAACACGTTTAGGGGTAACAAGTGATTTATTACTTCGTATAATACATAGGTGTAAATTTAATTTATATATAGGAATAATTATTTAAATAAAAGTACAATTTTTAAACATATTTTTAACTAAAAAAAATTAAATACAAATGAAATTGTAATCAGATTCAAATACAAATCAAGAAAATTTATTGCCAAATGTAATAATGCTAATTGATGTATAGGTAGTATAATAGGCAAAAATTATATGTAATTCTCAATAGTTTCTAACAAAATCTTAGGGCCAATGAAAACTTTTGAAACGAATTTGTTGTAGAACCTGGACACGCTTGCATTTAAATGCATGGTATGTGGCGGGATTAGCTCAAGAGTAGCGTTCCCGATTCACATGCTGGAGGTTCCGAGTTCGAATCTCCGGCCAGAATTTGAAAAAATATTAACTAGTTGGAATAATAATAGAATTATGAATTGTACTAATAAGATATGTATGTTAAATATAAAAATTAGATAATTAGAATTTAAAAATGAATTAAAGTAAGAAGTAATGAGAAGTATAGAAGAAAGAAGAAATAGTGGTTAGAAGATGAAGTGAGAAGATAGTAAAAGAAGAATGAAGATAAGTTAGTTAAGAAGTATAGAAGAAGAATAGGATTATATGAAGAAGAAGATAGTATAAAATTGAAGATTGTATATGACTGTATAGAATAATGTAGGTGGCTAAATGCTCGAGTAAGCGAGGCCAATAAAAAAAAAAAAAAAAAAAAAAAAAAAAAAGAAAATGCATGGTAAATCGTTAGTATAGTCAAAAATTGTGCGATATGTAAACGTAACTTTAACTATTTTAGAAATTCAAACTTTGTGGTGCGCATTTGATTCAAAATGATGATATTTGTCTATTACCGATGGAGAAAAAATATTATTCATATAACAAAAATATTTTTTTGTTATATACTCTTACATAATTACCTACTGATAACTTTCATTATACAGTTTTGACACCTATGTATTACAAACTACACGTAATAGTAGATCACTTTGTTACAATGTAACATTCTCCGCTTTAGGCTAAAATGCATTTTGTCTTCAAAGACGAAAGCTGAGATAATTTTATACAGAAGAATCGATTATATGGATTTTGGTAATTCGATTTTGCTATTTGTCTGAAATAAAAATACCGAATTGTAAATGAATTTTTTACTTCTCGTAGGGTATGTTATTGTATTCATCCTAAGATCGAAATTGCACATTTTTGCATATATTCACTATTTTTTAATTTGTAAATTTTTCTAGTTGACTTATAATATTAAAAAAAATTATTATTCATTATATGTCACAGATTTTATGAACACGTTGAATGTTTTATGCTAGGAATTTCACGACCGTCTAAAATTCCTGAAATGTCGAATTAGTGTTTATGTTACAAGACTCTTTTTCTTATTTCTTAAGCAGTAGTTGCTTCTCAGAATTTATATTATTAAATTTCTCAAGGTAGTTTGAAACGAGTAAAAATATTTTTAATATAAATTTGATCTAGTTTTAAAAGATAATGTGAATAAAAATATAATTCACACGCTAAAATGCTTTACTTCTATTATATCGTTATTATATCTCTTGTCTTGTCTAAACTTGTCTCTCAATAATAATGAAGCATTTGCAAAATTTCTAGTAGTTGAATAACATATTTTTGTCATCTGTTTTGTATTCAAAATCCCATTAACTCGATCCACTTTATAATTAAAAGTGAAAAATATTTTCGAAATAATTTTGAAAAACAAACTGTGTTTTGAGTCCAATCAGAGGTGGTACTATAACAATCATTTTTAGTATATACATGTTTTTAAATCGACAATATTTTTTTAATAATTATATGCATTTGTTATGTTTTAGATAATTTCTAATCAAATGCTAACTAGGCACTATATTAATAATATTACAATAAGATAGTTGATTAACTTATTGTTTCCAAGTGTTTCGAAATTCGGTCTTAGATTCATTAAATTATAGGTATATAGAGCAAGCCATTCAGAATGTTATGAATATTCAAATAAGCGAATTCATCATATATAAATGATATATTTATGTAGGTATATGGAATATATGAATTGCAATATTCTCGTAGTTTATGATACATGCGGTTTATATCACCTGGCGGCTATGAGCAAAGTGATGTAGATTATTTATTATGCATTTAATTAAATTATATTATCATCGTTTAAAAAAGCCATTCATCATGAAAAATGATTATATGCCGATTCGGTCATTAATAAAAGCGTTTTATACTTTGAATCGAGGGATTTGTGGAAAATGATGCATTTAATGTAGCAGAAATTTGTAATTGAAAGAGTATAGGGCGGGGCATAAAGGTCCAATTTGATTTTGAACAATTATATAATAAGAACCAAACCGGTTATATGACAACAAATCAAATAAACTATCTCACTATGTTCAGTAAAATTCTCAGCTAATTTATTATTGTAGAAATATATTTTTTTGCTGTTTTTCAAAGATTCGTGACCTGGTCCTTTTTACCCCATAGGCTGGCTAAAATGAGACGGGACAGGTAACAAACAGGTCCAATGTCTTATTTTTAATTTTAAAAGGATTTTACGAAATAAGTTACTTTATTCAACCAATGCAAAATTTAAATTTCATGGGTACATTTTGTATAGAGATAAAACTGCGTATAACCTTGATCTGGTATTTCGTCAGGCGCTTTTCTCAGGTTGTCATATAGAAAACATAACCTCGCAAATGTAAAACAACGCGAAATCGCACAAATGTAAAGAACGATGTTAGATAACAGGGTATTTCTGACCCAGCTTCATAACATACAAGTGACGTTGCAGTTTATATGTAAAACCTTTGAATGCACAGCAAATACATGGCATTTTGACAGTATTCAGCATGATTCAGTAGCATAATGTATTGAAGTTGGAGCGTAGCATGGCCTTGCCATAACATTGGTGTATTGTGAGGAAAAATCGGTCTCTAATATTTTTAATCGACATAAATTTTAGCACGCATTTATAATTAGTTTGAATATTGAATACTTATGAAGTCGTGCATTAATACTTAATTTACTCCACTTTACAACTCGTTACCCTTTCTTGGAAGTTAATAAAGGTAAATAATGGCACGTGCTCATAAGCTGATAACCTAACCCTGTGTTGATCTTCCTTCGGCAGTGTCTTAACAATGAGAGGAGTTTCGTTTGACACTTGCATTGTCGTGGCATTTGCGCTCTATCTGCTGACACCAATTACATAGAACACTAGCACTGGCACGGCGCCTCTTGTAATGAGATATTGGAGTTCCCAACTTGTTCATTTCTTATTGTTTTGCATCTCATTTGCCTCATAGTAAAATACTTCAACTCTAAACTTCAACTTCAACTACTTGATCCTATACTGGGGGTAGGGGTGGTGACACTGACGGTATATCGTAATATGTCGACAGATAGAGGTATAATAGTAATGTCGATATTTAACATTACATTACGACCTTTGTCGTCTATAGACGACATCCAGTGTGTCGACCGTTGCTTCAATATTTATTACTCTGCTTTGAATAATTAAAAAAATTAATTTGTTATTATAATATATAGTTCTTTAGAAGTGTAGTTTTGAATTTTGAAATGCATTTTCATTTATAATGATGGGAAAATTTTAAAATATGTTGCGTAATAAATACTTGGCGCTATTTGAGCGCAAGGGGTCATGTGCAGTACTTTCTACAATTTTTTTTTTCAATTAAATTTTGACATCAATACAGTGTTAGCATTATTTCCTTTATTATCGATATTTACAAAAAGTTTCCATCCCTAAACTAGTCTATGACATATATTCTATCAGCGAATTTGCGCCTCATTCGCCTGTTTTATTTGATTAACGTGCAAGATGAACGCGTAATTCAGAAATACGAAATGCCGGCGATGTTAAACTTCAATATATATGCAAATAATATTGTTGTTAAACTTAATTGTTTGAATATTAACTCTAGAATGGCTCTGTTCTATTTGGCCTATTTAGAGAGATACTCGTAACAAATTCATTGGCATTTAAAATTTATTTTAATCCACTGCTTTGACTCTATTGATAATTTTCTTGCTCAAAGGATTTGATGGATAGTGGAGTTTAATTTCATTTTGAGGCCAGATGGGGTTTCAATCAACCGTTTTCAATTATTTAATATAGGATATTGTATGTTTGTATTGGTTTATGAAATACATTAGTATCAATATATTTTAATGCAGGGCGGGGCACAAAGGTCTAATTTGATTTTGAGCAATTATATTGTGAAAACCAAACCAATTGTATTACAACAAATAACACATATCAAATAAACAACTATCTGACTATGTTCAGTAAAACTCCCAACTAATTCATTATTGCAGAAATATGTTTTTTTTGCTGTTATTTCAAAATTTCAAAAATTTGTAACCTGTTGTGGAGTAAAATGGGACGGCCGGGGGACAAACAGGTCCATTGTCTTATTTTTAATTTTAAAGAAATGTTACAATATAATAGCTAAATTATTCAACCCATGCAAAATATAAAATTCATGGGTACAGTTTTCACAGAGTATAACACTGTATATAACCTTGATCTGGCCTTGATTTCGTCAGAAAAATTCATCAGCACAGTTGGAATAACTATTAATTTGTTCCTTGCAAAATTGCTTTTTTAACTGAATTTACATTTTTATTTACAATTTTTATTCTTTACGTCTTAGCCAGTGTAAAGGATCGGTTGGTTCTTTCTACCCTACTCACATGTAGTCTTTTATAGAGGTTATATATTTAAAAACTGAATCGAACTTAAAAATAACAGTATATTTTATACAAAAATTAAATAACATATACTTACAAATTATATTAAGGTCTCGTAAACTAAACAACAGTCAAAAAAAACTAACAATGATAGAAAATATGTACTTTCGTTATGGATTTTCGAACATTACCAGATATCTACCGATAACAACGCCATAAGAATCAAGGTGATGGCTGGTTATACATCTTTTTGCCTCTACTTTCAAGTAGTTATTTTCATAAATTAGAAAACGTACCAATGGGTGGTTCTGTAAAAATATTATACCTTTATTAAGTCTCAGATTAATTACTAAATGTCTTCTAATTTTAAGACAGATTGTAATTTAAATATGAATAAAAAAAAACTTTCAAATATTGTTAATAATAAAATTTTAACTTTACTCGTTTTTGAGTCGCGGCCCTTTAAGCCCCGCTCTACCTTACTCAAACATTTTCTATATTTACAAATTAATTATCGATGATGTTCTAGTTAAGTTTTCGTCATAAGATTTATTTATTTTCCACAAAAATATTTATCTACCGACTACTAAACTATAATACGCACGTGCGTTTCGTGCACCTCGTACATTCATCTCCCAAGCTTGGACTAATATGTAATTTTTCCTTTTATAAATTCTTTCCTAACGACATTGCCCAAAAGCGAAATACATGTAATGCTGTTGCAAGTTGTGTGGTATTATTAAATTTCGGCCCAGCGTGTGTGTATGTTACCGAAAAAATCTCTTTATTTTTTGCTTCTAATATAATAACACCGAAGTGATACCGTCGATTTGGTACCAAGGTCGTGCCCGAGCAAAAAATCGACAATAATGATGTTATGGAATTAAATTGAAGTTCACCAAATCAGTGGACGCCAACTAGATGTAGAAATTTGAAAAAAAATAAGAAAAGATAAATATTTATAATCGATTCATTATTTTTGGTTCAAAATTTTGGTTTATAGGTTTATATCTGATTTATGATCGATTTTTAGCTCCTGGATGATTTTACGATTGATAACATGCCGGTCAACATCGATTATTTCTCCGAATTTATCGACATTTTCGACGACCGAACCACCTGTGCGAAGTGTATCTTTAGCATCAAAAAGTCTTGAATAAAATCTATGAAACCAAAATTGTACATAATTCCTTTGTCAAAGAGAAATTGTAAAATGTACCGAATTTTTTCTTTGTTCACTTCCATTTTTAACACCCTGTTACTCACATTTGAATGCTCCAATTAATCCACTATTTGTTAAAGAAAAAATAAAAATACTCTAAATATTGCTTAAGTTGTCCACCTATGATTAAAATTACCATCGTATCAATTTCACATCATGAACTTTTTTCATTTGATATAAATTTATTATAACCTTCTATTAATAATAATTCACTCCCGGCTCGAATTCAGATTCGACACACAAGTACTTGTATCATTATTAATTTTTACATAATTATTGTTCAGTACATTAGCATTATATAATAAATATTTTAATAATTAACTGGATTCAGTTTGTGAGAATTTATACACTTGCCAAGAGTTATAATTCACCAAGATATAAGTCTCCAAGTTTCACAAGAAATCCAAGAAGTTTTTTTCTATTCATTTCGTAAAATTTTTCTTACGTTCGCTGACAATTTAATGAGATCTAATTATAAGAACTTCTTGCTTGAGGACTTTATCGTTTTTTAATGGTGTGTTTTCTAATTTAAACAAGAACTGAAGGATATTACTCATGGAGGTCATTTACTGATGACCAATTAATATAATTGTGTATGTATTTTACCTGTTTTTTTAAATGGACAGAGGATAATGATTTATGATTATGATGAATCAAATTTAATATATTTATCAATATCGGAGGCAATTAATTTTAAAATCGTGAAAGGTTATGTTTACTGATAGTTATTATTATGGTAAAATCCATTTGAAAAAAAAAATATTGCGGTATAATTGCAGGGATTTAATAACCATGATTCGTTTACATATATCATAAAAAAGTGTAAATAGATGAAGGGAATAAATTATTTAACTAAAGTCATTACATATTACAAGTGTAAATTTATACTATAAAAACTATTTTTTTCATCTAAGAATAAAATTTAATAAATAGCAATGGATGACTAATATTGGAATTTTATATCATACTGCTTGATATTGAGTTGGCCGGGGTTGGGAGCAAACTCACGACTAGTTTGGTCTAAACACGATATTAACCATTACACCAGTACGAGCTCTAAAACATTAAATATAACATTTTTTTTCGCGTGAATATTTATCGTGATCTTTAAAAATAATAAACTGTTTTAACCTAATATTTTCGACATGCATTTTTCTTTTCTCATGTATCTTAAATGGATTTAAAATACCTAATCTTGCTTTTATCCGGTCGGAGGTACTAATGATAATATCTGGCTGAATACCTACTTCATATATCATATTTTTTGCATGTACGTTTTTTCCAATTAAAACTATGCAAAACGACCTCTATGAAATAAACGTAATATGTCCACATAGCCAGGTCGCATGTAAATCATTAAAATTTCAACGCTTTGCACGTAAATACAGTTCTCAAGCGTTATTTTTTTTTGCAGAAAATTATTTGTAACTTGAACCAAAAAAGTAATCTTGTGACATGGCCAATTATTTCTATAACAGGTTCTCTCGAGATTTAATGTTCATAATTCTTTCAGGAGCAACCCTGCATTAGGCTGGAAACACACTTGCGAATGATAATTGAATTATAATACATATATTTGAAGTTAGTTTAATTTATATCACATTATTTTATATGAATTATTCATCTACGATAATTTTTTTTCTAAAACTCTTTAACCATATTTGAATATTAACCCTTTCCACTCGGATGCCACCGCTCCAGCGGAAAAATACATATAAATCACGCAATTCGCGAGTGGAAAGGGTTAATATATTCAAATTGAATATTTATTATACTTATTGCGAAATATAATATTATGGTAGAGCTTAAAGGTCCGCGGGTAAAAAGGTCGACTACCGATATCTCAAAAATAAGTAAAATTAAGAATTTTTTAACAATAATATTTGAAAGTAGAGGGAAAAATATGTATAACCAGTCATCACCTTGATTCTTACTACTATGTTGCTATCAGGAAATAAACGACAGTGTTTGAAAATCCATAATAAAATGTATTTTCTTCCGTTGTTGTTTTAGTTGTTTAGTTTAGCTAGTTTTTTTGGTTGTGAGCACTGTTGTTTAGTTTACGACACCTTAATATAATTTTTAAATATACGTTATTTAATTGTTTTATAAGATGTACTGTTAGTTTTTAGATTCAACAGCATTTTTAATTGAAAAAGAAAATTAAGTTAAAGAAAACAGTTTTACAACAGATAAATTCCAACAATGTTCCAACTCCGCTGATGAATATTTCTAACGATATACCAGATCAAGGTTATATACAGTGTTATCTCAGTCAGTAAAAAATGTACCTATGAAATTTATATTTTACATTGATTCCTTTTATTTTGTAAAACCCACTTAAAATTGCAAATAAGACATTGAATCTGGCCGTCTCATTTTACTTACCTATGGGGCAAAAAGGACCAGGTGACATATTTTTGAAAAAAAACAGCACAATAACACATTTTTACAACGAGGAATCATCTGGGAGTTTTACTGAAATTGGAATTTTGATAATCGAGTTATTAAATAAGAATTGAGATTCAAATCGTTGACGATAAAATTTCTAACTGTTTTTGCTGTAATTTGCTGAAGGATTTAGAATTTTTTGGAAAGAAGTTGCTCTTGTTTGCTAATTATAAAGAAACGATTCGGCTGATCCTCACGCAAATCTACATCTATTTATGCAAATTTTTATCGAGGTTCGTTAAATGACTTAATTTTTTTTTGTCGTTTTTGAGAAAACATCTACAAAATGTCAATTTTTTACTCACATACCTAAGCATATCTTTTTCCAATTTTAGTAGCTAACTGGTCAATTTTTGTAAACTTCAATAAAACTTCATTAAATTTTTATAATAAGACATGTAGTTCATCAAGAAGAGTAAATTCAGAATGACAACCTGAAACTTCTCCTTTTCCTCGCAATGTGAATGTGCTCTTATCAAGTACCACTCCAGAATAAAAGCTCCAAAACTGTACATGACTTTTTGCTTTTTTACAAGTGTTGGTAATGATTTGAGAATCCCCATCCTTGTGTTTTTGACATTTATTCCTTCGTATCCTTTTATTATTCTCTGGTCTGACATCAGCTTTATCTCTTCTGCCCTCTGTTCGGTCTAAGAGGTTTTTCTTGTCGCAGAATGACTCTGTAGAAACATATAACATTGACACACAATGATGTGAAAATGAAAATCACAGATGTATAAGATGAGAATATGAATTATTACTGGCTTTGTCAAGGGCGATATCGTGGTATTACATGAGTGATGTGTTTTTTTATTTTCTTTTTTAGATTTCTGTGTATGGTATTACCTTAAGTACTGTTATTTCGCGATACTTTCAGTAAACATGTACATATATAAAAATTTTATTCTACCATTTCATTCAGTTTATTCTACAATGTCGCAATGGTTAATTTTAGAGACTGTATTCGTTAAAAATGAGGAGGAAATGATTTTCAATCTATATAGTGGACATTGAATAGTTTCATAAAAATCGGTAGATTTTTACCTAAAACTAATCAGTATCATTCCCATCTTTCGAATAGTTTTTGATTTTTTTTAAATCGAATCAAAATTGAGAGCTAAGACATGGACAATTTTTTGTTCATTTCTCTGCTATTTACAAAAAAACTGCTCAGCCGATAATCGCACAAAACTGAGAAAATATAATCCACATCGAAAGATATCGATTGGCCTTTAAATTTTTGAAATCGGGTCAGGCGTTTTCAAGCAAACGTGGATGAAAGTTCTAATTTTGGCAAACGCCAAAAAAACAATAATAATTTTTGCAGACTTTGACCAATTTTTAAAACTAAACGACTTGTCGTAGAGCCGTAATATTTTAGTATGACCTATAAGACTATGGTATTTAGCTTCAAAAAAAAAAAAATTAAAAAATTTACAGTTAAAATTTATGATGTTCAGATTTCATTAAATTTTCTGTTAAATATAGTAAATTTTCAAAATAAATCATTCATAATCTGTGTCATATTCATCAGAAAAAAATGTGAGAAATGGAAAAAATAAACAGGACGTCCTGTCAGAGCAACAAAAAAGTCTTCACAAAAGAAAACAGATTGAATTCCGGTCGACTCGTTACCAATGCAAACATCGGTCTTTAGTAAATTAAACAACTAACAAACAGACGTACTCATCCATTGTCTCCTCAGATTTTGCCATTGTCTTCTCATGCTGAATATATAGTATAGGTTTTTACAGAACGAATTGTTTGTTTTGCTAATATGAAAGAAAAATTGATAAAGCGTCTACTTTCTCTGGTTGTGAGTTACTTTTCTGTTCCAATTAGAGGAAGAGATAGGAATCAGTTACTTCTAAAATTTTATTTCTGTTAACTAATGCATCTAATATTTATTATGATATAAAGAGGGAACAGTTGTGATGGAAACAATTTCTTCAAACTTGCATCTATTTTAAAAATTTAAAAGTCTTTCAATGGAACTAGACAAAGATTAGTTTTGCGCAACGATTGGTCGAGTCATTTCTTATTAATTATTTATAAAGTGCAAAATTTTCGACAACGCTTTTGCCAAAAATCCTCAACCTGATTTTAGGAAGAGAAAATAATGTAAAAATAATTGGCAGACAAAATATTGAAATGAAAAATTAAAAACTAAACTATAACAAACCATACTAAATATTTTTTATTTCAAATAAAAATAGTCCTAGTAATTAAGTGCAGAAAAAAAAATCTGACGATATTGATGAATCTTAACTAAACATTTTGTAATCCAAAATAACATACTGAAAAATTATAGGCCTGAGATGAGCGATTGAATTATAAAAAATAAACATAATTTCGAATTTTGCCGCGCGCTGAAGTGATTCTAATCAGAATCTATGCGGTAGCATATGTACGTTCCGTGCTTCGTATGTAGCTACTGATTACAGTTGACATCCACACTTGAATGAGGTACATTTTTAGAACCCGAAATAAATGAAATTAAACAAATTAATTTAATTTATACAATTACATTTATTAAAAGTATGCTTGAAAGAATCAAATCATTTGGAAATGGTAAAGATTATTTTTTAGTCAAAGCATAACCCTTATATGCTACTTACAACTAGTTTAATCTGTGATCGTACAATCATTTTATAATTGCCTCCAGCCCAAAATTATTTTAAATCTCCAATTACTTTAAGTGGATCTAAACTTCCTTGAATATCAAACAAGCTACTACCCCTTCGAGTATAATAATATTCTTTCACCCTCGCCGAGAACTTCTTTCTCTACCTCAAAACTCTTATTGCAACATTCTACCTGATGATGTCGTATCATATTTAAACTTAGCTCATACAACTGTCATGAATATAATATCGCATAC
Organism: Ctenocephalides felis; assembly: GCF_003426905.1. Classification (NCBI taxonomy): domain Eukaryota; kingdom Metazoa; phylum Arthropoda; class Insecta; order Siphonaptera; family Pulicidae; genus Ctenocephalides; species Ctenocephalides felis. The sequence goes on from NW_020538040.1 coordinate 30,055,181, forward strand.
AGAGTAGAAGATCCCTTAGCCGCCCTCTATTTCCAAATAGGTTGTTTGCTGCAATGACATCTTCCTGAAACTTCCAGATAGGGTTGACAAGCAATTTCTCTTTGAGTGATGCGACTTTTGCTCTATTTTCGCAGAAGCTTGCGGTATTCAATTTTATATCAGCCGGATATGTTTCTATAAATAATTTTTCTCTAAACTGCGGTTACTTTAATATTTTAGTACGGGGATATTGACACACCTGTAGCTATGTGTCCACGAGTTGTGTAATATTAACTTTGCTGGTTTGTCTTTGGGGACTTTTGAATTGACTATCAATATTTAAACACGGAACCCCGGAATGGAATAATAAAATGAATTTCTTTATTTGCATGAATGATGTGATTTGTTTATGATGTTTGTATGTTTATTTACCTTTGATAAAATTTTGAATATGTTTTATGTTTACTTTCGAACTTGAACGTATAACTTTTTCATTAGCTTATTTATTAGGCTTTATAAGCAAGTATCTAATTACATAGCAAGTACATAATCACATAATTACAATTCAAGTAACATTAAACTGTCAAATGTTTTTTTTTATTTCTCAAGATTCAATTACAATATGTTCTTAAAATATAAATAAAACATTTTGTAATTATGAATTACAATATGTAATGTTATGACCAAAATACAGTTTACCCATTGGTATCCCTTCTTGTGTTGATTGAAAAGATGTTTGTAATCTAGGTGACTTTAACCAATAGTCTAAATACATAAAAAAATAGAGAATTACAAATTAAGTAACAAATTGTCAGATGTAAACTGTTTAATTTTAGAGTATACATTGCATATACTCATATCTATATAGGGTAGGGTGGCGCAATAAGATCCAATTTGACTTTGAACAATTATATTGTGAAAATTAAACAAATAACAACAAATAACACAAATCATACTAACAACTATCTGACTATGTTCAGTAAAACTCCCAGCTTATTCATCGTTTTAGAAATGTGTTTTTTTTTGCTGTTTTTAAAAAAATTGTCACCTGGTCAAAATATTTTTAATTTTGAAGCGTAATTTTACGAAGTAATAGCTCCTTTATTCAACCAATATAAAATATAAATTCATGGATATATTTTTTAGATATAACACTGTATATAACCTGGACCTGGTATTTTTTACTATTTCCTATTTATTTACTATTTCTGATTTTTTACATCTTTTTTACATCAAGATCCATATAAATATGTAAAAAATAAGTGATCTTAAATTATAGCAACTTTTTGTACTACGTTATGCGTTATAATAAATGTACTAAATATTTATATACTTAAACGTGTTATAATTTACCAGTGATAAATATTAGTTTATTTATATCCCGTGTATTCCTTTATTTTTTTAATGTAATCTGATATTACCAAATCTGATAATAACATCAACCCTTCTATGAGTACTGCTCATTCTTTGATATTAGTTTTCCAAAACAATATTTTCATTTCAAATTCCACAACAACTACGTATTCTACAATAACATTTATACTCATATTTCTTGGTTTCACAATAAAAATAATCTCTCAAGAAATATATACAAGTCATTTCTTCTCCATTTCGGTTTTATTTTTAAAATATCATATCGAAGGAAAAGCGTAATGTTTGAAACAACGTTGGATATTTGATGTCATACTTGTAAGTTTCTGATCTCATTCAATCAATAGCTAGTTTAGTTTTTACTACTTCTTATAGGAAGCACGTTTAAAGTTAAGGCGATGTCACATGGGATAGAAAAATATGAACTTAAAGAAAAGCAACTGTAAAATAAATTCTAAGGAATCAAAATAAATCATTCAAACAAATTTTGAATGCTTCGATTTGGTCGATCTATAAATGATCCGACATCAGCACTGTAAACGATGAAGGGCGAACATATTCAAAAAAATACAAAAGCTGCTTTGAGGATCAATCAAACTGACTTATCAGATACTTCTGCCAGAACACTATGAGATTAAAAAAAGGTTTACTTAACATCAAATTATGTCAATAGTCAGATGATTTTGTATTTTTAAGACCAATTTTTACTTATCTTTTGAGACAGGTGCAAAAATTTTACTAATAAAAAAGGGATAATATGATGTATGATATATTCATACACATAATACTTTTATTTTGGCGGTTTTGCTAGTCTTGATTTTTTTGGCAATTTATATGATCCGAATTTTACTTTGTGTAAACTTACTTTCGCTATAGTTTAGAGTTTGGAAAACTTTCGTCATTTAAATGTAACACCTACTAAACTTCACAATTGATGTTGTGAATATTTCTCTTTGATTAACTTCACGTAGGGTAAGTTATAGTAATCGTAAAAACCGAAAGTAAAAAAATGCAAAAATTGACGTTTCAAACTTTTCTGAACATTTGCAATTTCTAAATAAATATTTTGACAATTCATATCAATAACATACAATTTCCAACATTTTCCAGATGATGTGTGATGAAAATAGTTGTATGATTAAACAAAAGTTTTTGACATCTCAAATAAATTTATAAATTTAAAGTGATTCGTTCATTTTTTTAAAAAAAAACACATTTTGTATCCATCATTCTAAATTTACAAAATTTCATACTGTTTAAAATCGTTAAAAGTTATGTATAAAAATACTTTATCAAAATGTCCGACTTGGATCAATTATATAAACCTCTAAAGAGAAAACTTGAAATAATTGAGCAATCTCTCAAATTTTCTGATTGTTCCAATGAGTTCAGAAGTAATTTCGCAAAAAAGGTGACGGGATTTCAAAGTTCTATCGAAGAAATAAGAGAAATGGCACAGAATAATGTAAAGATGCAGGATGAACTGCGCGATACTTTGAGACAACTGCAAGAGAACAGAATGCGTCTTGATCAACTGAGGAGTTCGAAATCTGTTGTCGTTGACAATAATGCGTCAGGTACTTCTAGAAATACGAGTGAATCTCCGCAATTGGAAACCTTGTCTAAAGGACAAGAAGCACCAAGTCCTGAACATAATAATACGTCAAGTGCGACTAGTAGTAAGAGTAAATCTCCGAAACTGGAAAAATTGGTTAAAGATCAAAATCCACATAATGCATCAAGTTCTTTAACTCAGAACGATAATGCGCCTGGTACCACGAGTAGTACGAGTAAATCTCCGAATCTAGATAAAGTGGTTAAAGGACAGAATTCACAAATTGGATTAAGTCCTTTAACACGGAAAAATAATGCTGGTACCACGAGTGGTAAGAGTAAACCTCCGAAATCGAAGATCTTGTCTAAAGGAAAAAATTCACATAGTGTATCGAATCATTTTATGAAAAGTGATACTACTGCACTTACACCTGTTGCTAAAAAAATATCTTCCGTTACAATACCAGAAATTTGTCTCTTCAATCCTGATGAATTTTTGTCTATACCACAGTACATGCGAGGGAGGATGCGTGTGGAAACGCTTAATAATTTTATAAAGATTATGAATGACGCTCTTACTAATAAATACAATTTGTTAAATTTGAGCAGAGACCAAGTCCCAAGAGACAAATTAAAATTATATAACGATTTTAAAGCGTTGGAATTGGACAATGAAAAAGACTCGAAGTTCATTACCGCCAGTGACTTAAGTATAAACCTCCTCGATAAGCAGACTAAAATCTTACTCGCTATACTCCGCCATGTGAAGCGTATTAAAGAGGACAGGGATGGAAAGATAGTGAAAATTTGCATACTCAATACGGATCTTCAACTTCAAGTTTAGTGCCATATATTTCCATGCCTCATAATTGCTCATATTTAAAAAAAATTCGAATCTATTAAACATTCAGCATTTTTAATAACAATTACATGTAATATATTCTATTTACATTTTTATTTCGTAATAAAGGAAACAAAATGTGTTAACAACAAAAGTTTTTTATTACCATTTGCATCGAATTGTCATTCATGTTTGATTCCAATTATAAACACCCATTAATATTTGTGATTCCAAAGGCAAATTTTTTATTAAAGTTAAATTCTTTAGGTTACAATATTTTATCAAGTAAAAAATATATAAAGCTGTAAAACTAAATAATGTTGAATTTAAATTGAATTAAATGAATGGTCCGAATAAGTGAAGACATTTACTTGTATGTGTCAATAATATATTAACTCTTTGGGGATGGCTGTCCACCTCAATGGACAAACATACTCTGTGAGGCATAGGCTATTTTATAAACAATGACTCAGTTTGCATCGAAAAGTTGAATAAATTACATATAGCAGTGATAATCAGTATTGTATTATGAAAATAATTTTAAGTTATTTCAGTAGTATTGTTAGCCTTTTTTTTTGCTATATGGTCTTTTTTTTAATATTTAAAACGACCGAGCGCTTTAATTTGTGAATTAAGCAGTAGTGAAGATAAGTTTCAAGTAGACATTCATACAGACAAATTTTACGAAATTACTATTCGCACCGAAGATATTGATGAATGTGATGATGATATTATCCAACCAACGAAAAGTTCTTCTTGTTCGACAAATTAAATGAAGAGCGGAAAGGCATTAGCGAATGTGCCGATTCTCCTTCAATAATCGAGTTTGACCTACATCAACACCCCGACTACAAATACCAATATAAAACATCCAATAGATTATTTTTTATATTTTACAAATGAATTATTAGACAATATAATAGAAAAAATAAACCATTATGGCAGCACAAAAATGAACAAATATACTGACTAATCAGTGGTACATTCTAAATGCGAGAGAAAAAGAAGGGATTGTATTGTCTGTTCTGACAGAAAAGCACCAGGAGGAAGGCGGCGAACAACATTTTATTGTAAAACACGTCAAAATCAACCAACTATGCATTTTGGAAATTGTTTTGAACGTCACCATTCTTTATAAAATGATCAAAAATAAATTAATATTATAAATGTATGTCCTTCAATGACCACAAATTTTTGTCAAACAAATTGCATAACATACACAATCAAATCAAGTTTACAGCCGGTTCAGTAGATTGTTTTGAAATCGGTGCCGTCTTGTATCTGTTAATATTTTATCAGATCTAAATAATACTCCGGAACAACTTGTTAATAACTACTGATAATAATTAACTTCTCGTAGGGTAAGCTATAGTAAACGTAAGAAAAAAAGAAAATGTATATTTTTGCATATCTTTCACATCTTTTCTGACATTTTGGCATACCTTGGCAAAATTTTTCGTCCACAATTTCAGGAGCACGGATCAACCGATTTGAATGAGTTAAAAAACATTAAATTCCTATTGATGGGAAGACGTCAACCGTCTCGAAGTTAGATTTGAAGGTTTATAAAAAATGTCATAAAATTATCATAAGACATGGATATCAAATTATCAGATATTTTATATTCAAAAATTAAAGCGTTTAAAAATTTTAAATCATTTCCAGCTATTTGCCATAAGAATGCCATGCACCACTAGTAGTTTGTTTTTGGTATTGAGTGTTCAATCACTACCACTTTGTTCTCGTTTGAGAAGGAAATTACCCATAGACACATTGTCATCATAGTGTTCTTTGGCCCCAATGATGGATGGATTACCAGCCTTCCTTTTATCGTTCCATGTGGCATCAGCTTTATATTTCTTTTATTCGGAGTGACATGTCTCCTTCTGCTGCAAGGAGACGATCGCATACTAGAGTAACAAGAAACATCTTGGCTTCGCTCACGTATATTCTAGTATTGAAGCAGATCTCGCCAGTTTTATTTGAAACTGCATTCTACAATAGATTCCTTCGTCTAGTTTATTCATGCAGAAGTGTGCTTTCGTAAGCAAATAGGACATTTTTGTGTTTCGCGGTTCATTAAAGTTCATACACTGTTCCTAAAACCGTCGTATCTAATAATGCGTCTTTGTTTAAATTTACTTGATGAGCTACCAATAGAAATTTTAAAATACAATGCTGGTTTGGAATTTGTTACATGCAGCAACCACAAATCAGTTGTTTCAACGGTTTTCTGTGAAAAGTAAATGTCTATAGTATAGATGTCACATCATGCCTATTTAGTATCCGTGTGTACTATTATATTGGTTTTATCCTTGATCGAATTTCACATATTTAAGATTTTCGAAACTATTGACGTTACGAACAATAGTCACCCATCGCTAATATCAACATGAAGTTTTTTCATTTTTCTATATTAATAGAACAGAACTTAAGGGTTTTATGAGCTGTTTTGATGATTTACTTTACTAACATCGGTTTTAATACATGGCAACCCAAACACTTGCCCCATCTCTATGTGATGAATTTTATGATTACAATTTCTGTAATTGTGATGAATTTTTATTGATGCTGGATAAGGGCCATTTTCACATAATGGGAAGTATTGCCTTAAGGCAGGTTCGTAAGCTAAGTTAAACTTTAACTTGATTCAGGAAAGAATAGTGTGAAAGATTTACTTCGCCATTTTACACCGCAGTGCCCGAAATAGGCTATTTTCATTAGAACCATATTTTTATCTATATTTTCATCTGAAAATGGACATCGCTACTGCACGATGTCAGGTTATCCAGAGCGGGTTTCGAACTTACGACCCCATCCACATGAGTCTTTGAGCCTTGAAACACCATAGAAACATATTGTCTGTCATCTACTGCTTGAAATCAGGTTGCTCGAAGCGGGTATCGAACATGAGGCCTCTGATTCAAATCCCATAGCTCTAATCACTTACCTACGAGTGAGTTTTACAAAATCATAAAGTGATTTTGTACCGAAATGATTTTTATAATATGTTTGAAAAAATTTCAGTACAGTTCACAGGGCACAAGACCTAAAAAATAGTTTTATTTTTTATAGTCTTAGTAATTTTCTTAATACAAAATGATTAATAAAATGTTCTTTTACTTTGATAACAATCACAAATTTATCTAAATACTTCCTAACTACATGACTCCTTGAAACCCAATGGTTGACCTATCTCTATTTGATATGTATTATTAGAATTTCTCCAACTATTCAGCTTGATGCTTTTGGGGAAGGACTGTTTTTACTTGCAAACATATTACCAACGTTTTCTCAGTAAAAATTATATTCAAGTGAAAACCAATTTCACTACTGCTTGGCATCTGGTTGAAAATAAATAAAAGAAATACATTCGTAATTTATCATGTATTTTTATTAGAGTATTTTCAGTGTCTAATAAAAATGATTTGCTATAGATATTTTATGTGAAGTATCATCTTTCAATTAAGTTATATATAACCTGCAACAAAATACGTCAAATAATTTAATCAATAATAATGTAAAGGTTATCATAATACCAATATTTGTAACTCTATATTTTAGGTGATCAAATATATCTCAGAATAAAAAACAAAAATATCCTTCAATGATATTATTCGAAGGCAACCCGATGTCGAACATGATACTTTTTTCTTCAATACGCCCAATTATTCAAATAAGCCATCGGTGGTGGTATCGACATATCTCTCGGCTGCAACATATTCATATTTCTAATCCAGGGATAAAGGCTAGCCGGAAAACTGAAATTTATCATTTCCCGGAATAGCCTCGATGTAATTTTCCATTCAGAGGGATTACTTAAGTCGTCGAGAAGGGGAGATCAGTTTCAAAGTTTTGCCTAAATCCTAAATCTCACTAATACAAACCTATGTCCTTCTGGATAGTGAATAATATTAGTTTCGGCACTGATCCGTTGCACAAATATTACATGAACACGATCTTGTTAAGGAGGGTCAAATTCAGATTTATTAAGTAAATTCAAAGTAATAAGATACGGGGATTTATCACATATTTAGCAGGATTGCATATGTGCAACGTTAAATCTCGGATATCTAAGTTTATCAGATTAGTTTTAGTGTTTGCAATGCTGCTGTTTAAATGCAATCTGGGTTATTGATAAACTAAATTACTGATTTTGATTATGGCTCTTGTCCTTGGATTTACCCAAAGTTTCAGAATTGTGCATGTTACTTATAAACTTGTATGTAGATGTACCTACTAGGTTTGCTCGTATTCCTTACCAAACTCAGTTACGTAAACTAACAACTATTATAAAGAAATTATACTTTAACAATTACAGTATTCCAAATGTTACACAAATTTTGAAGAATTTTATTGAATTTCTTGCAGAATCATGGACTAAATTCTATGCCAGAACAAATTTTTTAATCTCGGCTTATAGGACCCATCATGTTTATAGAATTCCAGCTTTGATTTAAAAAGTTCAAAAAACCATATATTAACTTTTTGGGTTGTACATTTTATTAATAGGTATTATATGTACAATTATAATTTTGTTAAACTTTTTAAATTTTGAACTTCCTACGTGGTATAACTATCTGTACGAAAACTCGTCGAATTGACGGTGCGACTGAATAACAAAAAATGGTTATATATTTGCTTTATTTGTAATATTATGCTTTTAAATAGTAGGTATAATTATAACCAAAAATCTGAGATTCACTAAACTTGATTTATATAATTTTATTTTGTATACAATTAAATTGCTAGCAAAAAAGATCATCCCCCACTCGAAAGTTGATCAGTAAATATCAGGATTTCGAAAAGTTTGCCAAAACTTGTGTTAAAGATAGGAGCTATAATTTTTATATGTATAGTAATAAATTCGCGAACAGAAAATACGTAAAAGACGTCCAAATAATATGTAAAAAAATACGTTCGAAAAATAGGGTTTACTATGTAAATTTCATCCGTCAGTTAATTTTTTTGGACTGATTTCCGTAGAGATAGGTATATACGAAATGCTCCTAAACATAGTCTTAAAATTTACAAAAATAAGTATAAATATAAATAAAATTTAGCAATTTAATATTCCCTTAAAAAACTAAAATCTCCCATTCCTAGGAAATATTCATTGTATACCAAAGTTATTATTCGGTGCACATTAATCATTTCTCCCCATATTGCGTAAACTTATTCAAATATGAGTACGAGTATATGCCATAATACCCGTATAATAAAAATAGAGCTTATAATCTTCGTATTACCGCATTCGTTTCATGAAAATATATAACTACTTATCTACGAGATTTATAGTGAGATGAGTATGAATAATAAATAACGCATGTGAGATAGTAAAAAGATTGTAGATTTAAATTTAAGAAATTAAATTTTCATTTATCTTTACTTTGACAAGACCTCCTGAACATTTTGGCATACCTGTAAAAGATGAGGATGTGTGTGTGTGTATGCGTATGTGCGGATACAAACTTGTGTCGACGATTTCAAGAGCACGGATCAACTGCTTTGAATGATTAAAAAAAAATCGATTCCTATTGATGAGGAGAGGTTCTGATTAGATTTTGGCAAAGGCGGCAGATCCAGTTGTTTCGAAGATTCGGAGGAAAAAGTGCCAAAAAATAGCAATTTAGTTTTTGAGAGAACGAAGCATCCTATTTGAATAATTCAAAAAACGTTTTACTTGTATTGAAGGATTGATAAATTTTTTGGGAAGGCAGGTTCAGCGATTTTGGAAATCTAGAAAAAAACTTAAAAAAAAAGCCAATTGGCGGCCAAAAATGATCATATGCACATTAAATTATCGAAATTTTATACAGATTTTAATAATAAGTACCAAGATTCAAGTACCAAGCCCAAGATTCATAATGTTTAAAAATTTTAGTTAATAGTTCAAACAATTTTTTTTGACTTTGTCGACACTATGGACTGATTATTTTAACTATCTATTTTTTTTAAAAAAAAATTTAAATTTTGATGCGTAAAGTTCCAGTAATTTGCTTTAAGGCACAACTACTTATTTTTTGAATATGCAGGGAACATGTAATAAGACTTTTTCGTAATGTATCTCCGCATCAGGCAACAATTATGAGACTTCAACTTTGAAACTTATTTCGGAAATATATTGTTATGTATTAATATTTATGGATCCAAATTGTATTATAATAAGTTGTGTCTATGAATAGTATTAAAATAAAAATTTAGTAAAATTTTATCCCAAAACTTTTAAATTCATGAACTTCACTATCCATTATCCAGCGTTGGCTATATTTTCCCATAACTGAAATACCGAATCCAGCCTATAACAAAAATTTCCTGCAGTTAAACTCCAAATATGAATAAATTGCTCGAACTCATCATAACTTCATATTAGTTTTTAATAGCATTACATCCACCATATCCAGTCCATTTTTGTATAAACGATTCCTGTGTTACATTTAAATTACTTTTTCGTAATACCGAGGGATTTTTGGATGATTCATATGCAACAAGCAACTCCTGTGCTGTTAACCTCCCCATATAGCAGAGAAATAGTTTGAAAATTGAGTAGTGAGTTCGTTGTATTCTACGCTTTAGTGGGCCGAAGTAATTCGGACGAACGACCGTTCAGAGGATTATTAGCCTTTATACTGCCTTTATAGAAGGGTGAAGCCTTTAGGTACCGCCATCATGTGGGCACAGAGCTGGATACACCAGGGAAGAAATGAGATATTTGATCTGTGATATTGTTTCTTTCTTTAGATCTTCTTTAGAAGGCATTAAAAATTATGCTTAAATTATTGTTCTTTCTTTTGTTCCTTCTTTAGACATCAGATCTGCTTTAGAAGGCATTAGAAATTATGCTTAAATTATTGTTTCATCTTTAGACCAGATCTTGCATAAAAAATCTTGAATGCATAAAAAAGTATGCCTAAATTATTGTTTCTTATTTAGACCAGATCGGAAATCTTTAGAAAGCATTAAAAACCATGCTTAAATTATTGTTCTTTTTTAAGCCAGATCTTAAAATTGTAGTAGGCATTAAAAATATGCTTAAATTATTGTGTTTTAGACTAGATTTTAAACCTTTAGATGGCATTAAAATTATGCCTAAATTATTGTTTCTTCTTTAGACCAGATCTTAAATCTTTAGAAGACATTAAAAATTATGCTTAAATTATTGTTTCTTCTTTAGACCAGATCTTAAATCATTAGAAAACATTAAAAATTTGTTCCTTCTTTACACCAGATCTTATTTCTTTAGAAGGCAATAAAAATTATGCATTGTTGCTTATTTAGACTAGATCTTAAAACTTTTAAAGGCATTAAAAATATTCGTCAACTAACAATATGAATTATAATCTGTATAAGTTTTTATTTAGATGAATATTTACATTTTAAAGAGACAGGAATTTACATTTTAAAAACATTATCATTCAAATAACAGCCGCCACGGTTAGGGATTTCTTCTAAACGAGTGATTCTCAGTCTACTCAGGGGTATGTGCAGTAGGTTCTATTAAAAATCTGATAATACTTTTGAAAAAATATCATTATCGTTATCTAGTTGCTATTAAAAATTAACACATACTTATCATTAATAATAGCAAATTAGATTTGTTATACCTAAAATAGATTTTATGGTTACAATTGGTTGCCACCATCTTATAATTTTTTTTTATTATCTATCTAAAATAAAATAAAATAAAATATTTTGATGAATGTTTTCATGCGAGCAAATTTATCTATAGAAACTCTTGAACTATCAAAATGATATAATGTCATAATGATTTAGGGTTTAAGGTTTTGAGGACATCAATACTTTGAAAAACTTCAACAGTTTTGTAATTTTTTTCACTTTTCTAAAAGTGATCAGACTACGTGCTCTTTGAGCAGTGTTTCCTTACATTTCTAATCTATTGTAGAAGACTTATATAATTATTAAGACTTATCTAATTATTAAATTATACTTTAATAATTACAATGAAATACTGAATCAAGATTAATTATTGTATTATTTAATATCCATGTAGCTGTGCTAAGATTTATGAGATTTTAAATGAATATTTTTTTAGGATAAATCTGTAATGTATATAAGTTGTATATAAGTTGTTATTTTAAATCTGATTATATTTGAGTAATATAACTTCAAGTTTAATATCATACTGCTTGATATCGAGTTTGGCCGTGGTTGGGATCGAACCCAAAACTAGTTAAATCTAGTCTATGTCCTTTCTATGTCACTGCTAACTGATAAATTGATGTGCATATGTCTAATAATCATTTTTGTCCGCCAGATGACATTTTTTCCTTTTTTTTTAGATCTCCGAAACCGCTGCACCAGCCTTCTCAAAAATTTATTCAGTACTTTGTCATTCAAATCGGACGCTCCGTTCTCTTAAAAACTGAATTACCATATTAGGCACTTTTTGATTCGTATATTCGAAACGACTGGAACTATCTTTGTCAAAAACTAATCAGCACATCTCTTCATTAATACTAATCGAATGCTTTTGAATTATTCAAATTGGTTGATTTGTGTTCTCGAAATAGTCGGCGAAAATTTGTATCCAAAAACACCTAAAATTACACATACATGAATTTTTTCTTACGTAGAACAAATTGTTCAGAAAGCTTTGAAACGTAAAGATTTATTAACATGTTCAATTTCGTTTTTTTATTACTAAATTATATTATTACTAAACTATATTACTAAAAAATATATGAAACTAAAACTAAGACATAATACAGAAACAGATATTTTTAATTCAAAAATATTATCGTTCTTATAACAACCGCCCAAGTATATAAATTTATTTATTTAACGTCAGCATCACCTAGTGGCTGATATAAAATTACCTATTGTACAAATGTTTATAAATCCCAAATTTGTACCTAAATATCAATTTCACAATATTAGCTATATAATATTTCCTAAATCTACTCCTGCCCAGAGGGTGACTTGATATGATGATACGTTAGCTTTTGTGGGGAACTCCGTTGATACATTCCGCTGGGAGAGAGACGGGTCTAGGACTCCGACATCCTAAATGCATTCAACTTTCGCCATATAACATTCGGTAATGCGAATACACCGCCAGCTCTCGGGGACGAACCGCCCGTCCTCCACCGCCGACCGCCGACAGCTAATGGCGGGCGACGTCAATAAAACCGAAAATTCACTCACATCATTAACCTGACTTGAGTAATATACAAAGTTATACCTAAGATTATGAACTAATTACGACAAGTCGAGGATTTCTGCTATGGTGCAAGGATAGATATAGGGGAAAAATATTTCTAATCAAGTAATGTTTGAATCGTGCTTTAAGGCAAATTGCTGGAACTTCCCGTACCGAAAACAAAAATTAAAAAAAAACTTCAAAATTTTTTCAAATCTTTGAAGTTAATTAAATTTTTGAGAATTTTGTTACTTTTGAAAAAAATTGGCTTCTTTCGAAAATTAGTTTTTTTTTTAATTTGATTTTTTTTTTTGAAAATTTTGTACTTTTTTTAAAGCAATCACGGTGCATAGATTTTTGTAGAATCGAAATATCGAAGCGCGTAAGCGACGCGGCGTAGTCAAACGGATAAACATCGGTACAGAACCCATTGAAATGTAAACAAAATTTGTTCTTATTACTAAAATCTCTACAGAAATGTCTGATAAATTAATGTGCATATGACTGATGATCATGTTTGACCGCTAAATAGCACTTTTTTACTTTTTTACTCGATCTCCGAAACCGATAGATCTGTTTTCCAAAAAATCATTTCCTCAATTCGTCATTACAAGTAAAATATTTTTTGAATTAGTGAAATCGGGAATTTTTTTTATATTTCGAAATTTTTTTATACTTTGAATATTTCTTAAAATGTTGAACTTTTTTTCAAAGCAATCTAAAACAATGGCAGTTTTAGAGAACAAATATCAAAGCGCGTAAGCGCCGTATCAAACGAGAAACATCGGTACGGAATCCATACAAATGTAAACAAAATTCATACTTATTATTAAAATCTCTACAAAACATGTGATAATTTGATGTGCATATGTCCAATGATCATTTTTGCTCGCCAAATAGCTTTTTTTTTTACTTTTTTTGTTGGATCTTCGAAACTGCTAGACCTGCCTTTCCAAAATATTCATCGGTTCTTCATTTAGTACAAACAAATATCAAAGCGCGTAAACGCCGTATCAACGAGAAACATTGGTACGCAATCCATAGAAATGTAAACAAAATTCATACTTATTATTAAAACCTCTACAAAACATGTGATAATTTGATGTGCATATGTCCAATGATCATTTTTGTTCGCCAAATAGCTTTTTTTACTTTTTTTGTTGGATCTTCGAAACTGCTAGATCTACTTTTCCAAACTATTCATCGGTTCTTCATTTCGTCAATACAAATAAATTGTTATTTGAATCATTCAAATCGGATGCTTCGTTCTCTCAAAAATTGAATTTCCATTTTTTGGCATTTTTTGCTTCGTATCTTTGGAACGGCTGGACCTGCCTTGACCAGAAACTAATAAGCACGTCTCCTTATCAATAGGAATCGAATGCGTTTTGAATCATTCAAATCGGTTGATTCGTGCTCTAGAAATTTTCGACGTAAAGTTGTATCCAAACATATACACACACACATCAGATTTTTCTAAGGTATGCCAAAATGTTCAGAAACCTCTCAAACCTAAAGATATATAAATTTTTCATTTTCAATTTTTTTGCAATTGCTATAACTTACCCTACGGGATGGTAATAATAATGATTCTTTATTAGAGTAGAGTACCCAATTAAAGAGAATACATGTAGTCATTTGAGAAGACACTGAGAGATGGAATTAATCTATTAGATCTTGTATTGTAAATCCGCTTACTCAGTCGATTTGGCACCGAGGAAACGAACAATGTCGAATAATTCGATTAAGTAGCGTCGGTGCATCCACGATCATTCTTTTCAGGATGCTCTGGTTCAACGAGCCGTGTACGAGAGACTAAAAATAGGCAGATTCATGCACACATGAAAATATGAAATATTATATACAGAATTGCGTCAGTGCAATATGTCGCATAAATCACGAGGCGGAACAGTTTAAACGCGCAAAGAATTCGTTCATTGTTGCACAGGCTGAGGTTTTGCACGAACAGCAACTATTTTACTCCACGTATGCGAAATAGATAAAGGGCGAAGGGAAATACAATTTCGATGGAGAAGACATAGGATAAAAGTCACTAGTGGTGTATTGCATCACAAAAAACTAATCACTAATAGAAATCGATTGCTTTTTAAATCATTCAAATCGGTTGAGCGGTACTCCCGAAAACATCGACGAAAAATTGTATCTGCATACACATACATACGCACACACACATCCATTTTTTCTGAGGTATGCCAAAATGTTCAGAAACCTCTGGAACGTGAGAATTTGGAAAAATGTTCACTTTCGATTTTTGGCCCATTACCCTACGGTAAGTTTTTATTAGAGCAATTTTCAATACTTGCGAATCATACAAGAATCAATATTTTCAAGATTTCTACGTATTTCTCTAGCTCTACATCTACATATTCGTAAAATTTGGAAGGAATTTTCGATGACGGAGGCTGGTATGAAATCATTTACCGAGGTTGATAAGGACAGAAATATGATAAGGATACTTCCTTGAACGTATTTTTTTTATTAGAAAATAATTTTTACAACTGTCCCGAAACGTACAACAAGTAAAATGTTTGTTATAAAACAGAAGGCGTTGGAAAAACAACTCTTCTTCCAAAGAAATTTTTTTCTGCATTTACCAACAGTAAATAAGACCTTTGACAAATCACTGGCCAATGGTCAGATGATAAACGTAAAATATGGCAGGAAATATTGTGAAAATGGCTCGTCTTGTTGTAGCTAGGTATCAACATGAATGGCATGTAATATTCAAGAATTTTGGCATCGTGAGCATCGAGATGCAATTTTACAGCCCCAAATTGTACGTTTTTTAATTATTCATTTTTGAATAAATTTCTATTTTGTTTCCTAAATATACGGTAAATAACTTTCTCCTATATTACAATTTTATTATCTTGCCTTCCATCTAAAAAATGACAAAATACATGTTTTTTAGGCTTTTACAATGGTGGAATTACTCTATATGGAACTTTTCTTAGCTTATTCTTATTGAATCTCGCTTTATTGTCTATTTCTCGATTTAACCAAATTTATTCAATTTTTTTCCTAATGTCTCAAAATTAGAAGTTGGTCACAATTAAAAAAAAATTCAATAAGAAAGGAAAAACCTTCTAGGAAATCGTTGTCTTCTAGCAAATCGATGGTAAATATTACAACACGCTTAAAGTTGTGTGTAAAATTTTATATTTATGTTAAAACCTGTTAGCTAAGATACATCTCTTCAACATATTATTATAATTTTTTATTATAATTATATAATTTATTATAATTCTATTCCTCTTTTCCTCTAGCTGCTCCTTTATTGATGTTGCGTGTGTCGAAACAGATTCAATCCAAACCGCGATCGTAAACCATAGGAGAAATTTTATATTATGTTATGCAGTTTTGAAAATCTCAACAAAAGAAATAAATATAGCTATAATTCCAATTCATGATTTATTAATAAGCACTAAAAGGTTTACGTTGTACGAATAAACTATGCGAAAGGAAAACGCGCCTCGATCAATTTAAAATTTATTACCAGATACTTAGTTGTTTATTAGACTAACAAGGAAGTAATTTAATATTACAGTTTTTTTTATGAGTTTTCTTCATCGTCTTTTAAATTATATTTGATAAAGGATAGTAAATATTAATTTTATCATTTTGAAGCTTGATCCTAGAAATTGCGAAATTGTAAAGCTTGTTTTTCATATCTGTTCTTTCATATACTAGCAATTTTTATTGAATAATTTATGGTCACATGAATGCATTTATCAACAGAATTATGTTAAAAAGATTGGGTGTTATACTTCTTCATTAGGTATTTGACATCAGTACATTTATATGTAATATAAAAATAGAAAAAAAGGTTTTGACCATTCTTAAAAAAAAATTGCATCAGTATTTAGCGAAATAAAGAGGGTTCTAATTATATCTGTGGGTGGTAAAATAAACAACTCAACATATGGAGTAGTTAATATAGAACCACATTTTCTAACTAGATATTATCATATTACATATGGTAAATAAATTTAAATTAGATATATCCAGCAAGCGACCGGAAAATCTTTGAAACGACGTATCTACAATGTTTACTAAATCACTTTTCGTCATTCAAAATTTTAATAAAATCGTCGAAAGCTCTGGCAAGAAGTAAAACATAAACTGAATATTGCATATATGATGTAGCAGTTGGTAACGGCACCGTCACGTACTTGAAAGACTGTATTTGCACAAATTGCAAAGCACACAAGCCAGGATGCAATAAAAGTTCAAAGGATGAAAAACGCAAACATATATATGGAAATACATAAAATAACAAACAATTTCAACATACTTTTATTTATAAATAAGAGTAAGCGAACGAAATTTCATGTAATGCATCTTTTAACATAACTCCCGCTAAAAAATGCGATGCTTTCTCGACAAACAATTTCGTACGGAATTATATGAAGTAATATTTATATTTAGGGAAAAAATACATGCACATAACAGATACCTTACATGTACTAATCACACACATACATATATATATATATATATATATATATATATATATATATATATTAATTTAGAAATATGAACAAACAACTCTTTTTTGCACTAATTTATTAAATAATAATTTTCACAAACGTTTCGAGAATAGGTTTGTCTCATCATCAGTGTGTTATAATTTAAAATTTAAAATATGGAAACCTAAATTAGCACTATGTGTTATCCGTTACAAGTCGTTCGATATACTGTCTTCTGCCCCACCAACGATCGTTGGAGTCTGAATTCTCTATTCAAGACCAACTAGGTGAGTCACGAAATATCAAATAGGAAAGAGAAGGAATAAGGCCCAGTTGAAAAATAGATGTCGCTAGGGGAAAAAATATTCTTTGAAAGGATTTTTTTTCCTGGTTCTAATCTATTTTTAAATTGATATTTTTAATGTTTTTTGAACACTAAGAATGAAAATAAGAGACTTTCCTGAGAAAACCATACCTCTGAAATAAACTCTGATGTCCCGTGCATTGACCCAAAAATAAGGGATAAAATTTGAAATATTCCATTTTGATTCATTGATTGATTCCAATCGCGTCCAAATGTATGACAGACCCTCACTAACTTTGGAAGGCCGATCCACCCAACCCCCTGGAAACCTTCTTGAGTAGTTTTCAAAATTTAACTTTTATCTTTGGGTTAATGCACGGGACATCAGAATTCATTTTAAGAATAGAATCCGAAAATCGTATGTGCCTAAGTGATTTTTAAATCTGAAGCTCTTTTGAAACAACATTGGCGACGTACCAATGAGCATAAAATTTTATTTGCAAATTTTAACTAAATTGGTATTGACTTTGAACTTTGGTGTTATTTTAAAGTTTTGTTGAAAGAACCAAAAACTACATCCATCACGTCGAAAAAAATCATAACAGTACATCTATAGTTGACGCTAGTATAAGTCTATGGCGAATATTTTTCTGTTGGTATTTTATGTGAAGTTTATAATCTATATAAAAGTTCTATGATTACCAAATTGTCAAAAGTGCCATGAGTTTTAGTTGCATACATAATCTTAAATTAAATCGCGAATTTTAGGACATTTTCATGACAAAGTTATTGTTTGTGTGTTTATATTGTTCAATAATTTAGTAACTGTGAATGGTGTTTTTTTAGTTACTGCAATAAAATTGTAAGTCGTCGTATATTTATATAATGAATACATGTATGTTAATAGTTTGCATTGAGTAATTGCGAAATTGGCTAAACCAATTTGGGCGGTTCAATTATGACTTAACAAAATCGCGGACGTGAATGCTTTAGCATTCATTTTCATCTTTTTTTTTAGTTACATGGATGCTCTAGTATTCTAGTACTCAAATTTTAAAGTCAATTGTTTTGAACTTTTTCATATCACTTTACGTTTTTTGTAATTATTATACCTGTCAAGGTAATGACTAATAATAAGTGTTTCTTTAGGTAATTAGCTTGGCAAGCACATTGCGTGAAATAGAAGCGTAATATTTGACGTGGATGCTATAGCATTCATCGTGTATAATAATTAGAATATGCTAATCTGACTACTCTTAAAACCGGCGTTTAATTAAATTTCTTATATCACAACCAATTTAAATATAAAATGACTGATAATTTTTGTACCTTGCTGAAACTTTTACTGTCCGTGTTAATTCTATCCTTGCATGTAGATAAATGAACCTAGTGCAACAAATTTTCGAAGGATGCTTGATCCTTAAGAATCCTTAGCATCTAATATCACGATACATATTGTCTTCTAAATCCCTTCGAACCACAATGACATATGATAAATATAATTACCTCATCTGGATGTTCCGGCATCAGAAGTTTGCTTAGTTATAAACCCTATGGACCATGTGTCCGCCGGCGATAATTGAATGAGCGAATTATGACGTATTAATCAAGTCCACATCATCGCCCTGGCAAAATCAGGTTATTTGATCACATTACAGTAATAACCCAGGGCCGAATTGGGCCATACGTGATGTTAAGGGATATCGAGGAATGGACTCAATTTTGGCTTTTTTATTTAATTTATTTATATAATTATTTTAGTTTGAAGTTCTAGAAATACTCATGGCTACTCATTATTTTCTTAACAAATTTGATAGTAATTATTAGTAAATCAAACATAAATTTTAATGATTCTTATCTAACATCAGAAATAACTATTTGTTTTTGATTCCAAACAATTCACTCAAAGGCTTCACTGAATTTCAATATGTTTTGAAAATTTAGCACGCCAAAACAAGATTAACAGTGAATGTGTTGAAACTTTACTAAAAGTGTATAATATTTATATATGTATCCTTTTGTAGTAATTATCCTTGTATTCTTGTATTTTAAATCAAAAGATAAAAATAAAATTTGCCATTGAATTACAGATTACGTAAAAATCCATCACACATCAGTTTATTAAGACTTCTTGTCCTTTAATTCGACATAGTAGTAATCTAAAATCTAATTCTGAATGACTGAGATTTAAGGGTTTTTTATCTTCTATCCTCTTACTCTGCGGGTCTGATCGGTCGGTGTCTCTCGATACTGACTCCAACCCCAACCCCAACCCCTTTTAGTTTCGAACTCATTAGAAAGCTACAACTATCCCTTCGGTGACGTCTCGAACTCGCAAATATCAAATTTCCGTTCATGTCATTACCGTCGGAAGGTTATACACTGTCGCTAACAAGTCCGGGCATATCTGAAGGAACAGCATATCAAATTATGTAAAAATATTTATGTGTAGGTAGTTCATATCCTTTTTTTATGTATATCGAGCAGTGCCGGTTGCAGAACGGTATCTAGGTTTTTTATTTTGCGACGAAAGTATTTTGTACCAGACTAGGTCTTTTGTCTGGGTATGCCGGGCTCCATATCGCTTGGGTATAATACCGACTAAAGCCTCTGCTTATCCCTTGCTTCTTGTCCCTGCGGAAATCACGGTTAGACATTACTTCATGGGGGGAGGCTCTAGAATTACATAATTCCCACTCGTCACATTTAAACTATTGCACTAGGTGTAAGTGGCATTTTGCCTCAAGGCGAGTTGCAAAAACTTTTGTATATGTGAAAATAATCATAATCAATATATTTCAGTTAATGAATAATTTTTAACGGTAGGCCCGATATTCTCAAGGGTGCGTTCATTAATCACGTGAGGCTTTTAGGGGAAGGGAGGTGTTGACAAAAAATCACGAAAAATCACGTGGGGGAGGGAGCAGTCTAGTGAGCTATCACGTGTATTTATTTTTCACCTAAACTTAAAAAAAAATATATTTACATGTTTTTCGTAAATTCGAAAATTTTGTTCGGAAAATTTTACGTAACTAAAAATACACGTGATGTTTGGTGGGGAGGGGGGGTTAATTTTAAGTATCACGACGTGTCACCAAGGGGTAGGGGGGTC
This sequence comes from Ctenocephalides felis, assembly GCF_003426905.1. NCBI lineage: Eukaryota > Metazoa > Arthropoda > Insecta > Siphonaptera > Pulicidae > Ctenocephalides > Ctenocephalides felis. The sequence goes on from NW_020538040.1 coordinate 30,075,992, forward strand.
CAAAAATCTCTAAAAAATCGATCACGTGATTAATGGACGCCCCCCAACTTCAATGAATTTTTATAAGAATGAATGAATCTGCTATAAATTTAATCCACTTTTACCAGGTTCCTAATACTATGAAATCGATGCAGCCGTTACTTTTCTGATGGTTTGTGTAAAATAATTCAAAATGTCTTAATAAGCAAACTAGTTAATAAATTTTACTTCACGTAAAGTAACTAGTCGAATTAGTAACCAAATCGAAGATAAAATATTTCTGGTATCTTCACATTCCACATTCTCTGGTTCCTAAGCATATGTCTTTGTATGTATGAATATTTTTTTCTATTATGTCATATCAAAAATATGTATTTATATATGTATGAATGTGTATATTTATATATGTGTATGGTACAAAAAAATATTCGATTCGAACAGACGGTGCGGGTTGATTTTATTTTTTGGGAAATGCATGTCCAGCGTTTTGAAGATGTTGAGGAAAAAGTGCAAAAAATTGTCTTTTAGGGTTTTAATATATGCACATCTATTTTTCATAATATATGTAGAATAAAAATGTTTGCCAAAGCAGGTTATTGTTTGTATGTTACTAGATAAAAATAATTTGATTATATTATACATGTATTATATTTATTTATAATTTTAAAAATGATTATACTAATTATTTATTTCTTTTTTTCAGGTAAGAATCAAACACCTAATTACCATCTCATAGTTCGCAAACTCGTTAACAAAAGGTCAGTGAAATTAACTATATATGACAATGCATTTACAATAATTAATAATATCTGAAATTTTGCCATAATTGTCAAAATTCAATAGTAGTGAAGCGAAGCCTCAAATTGTGATTTAATGTGCAAATTACTGACATTGATGTTAATGATAAATGGTTCGCTCATAATAAATTAACAGATATATTTGTTGATGAGTTCTGCAATGATATTGCTATTGAGAGGAACGAAATGGGAATCGAAATTCATACACAATATCGTCATAAATTAGAATTAAAATTATAAAAATTTCTTAATGAATAAAGAATAATTTTATCTACAAGGATGTGTGAAATGGAAGCCGCGCCAAAATTGATTTGAATAATTGAACAGAATATAGTCATCACAATGTTTATTTTGTAATAGTTTTAGACACATCTCTAAGAATTGTGAAAGACGTTCAAAATATTTAGTGCATTACTAGCATTCTTCAGTTTTTAATTTTTTGTAATTTTTGAGACAAAATTTGTGGATATCGATCTTTTCAGCAAGAACTGGCAAATTTTAATGTCGTCCTATTATTAAAAATAGGATCGGTTTAGTAGTAAATTAGATGTTTTTTTTTTCAAATAAATTTTAAATCCAAATTTGGTATCACATGGTATGTACAATTTATCTAATGCACCACAAACAAGTAATTTTGCTTATTATTTTTTTTTAAACCAATTTTTTTAAAACATTCTAAAATACTAACAATATTAAAATTATTAAAAAATTTAAGGGTGACTACAAAGTAACCTGTTCAAACCAGCGTTGTGAGCAAACTGATCTTATGCAGTAGTGATATCCGTTTTTACTTGAAAATATAGATGAAAACTTAGTTTCAATTTGAAAATAGCCATTTTCTAGGTTATTTATGACTATTTGACAATTTGTTATTTATATATTTGAGGTAAGCAAAAAAATTTCTTCTGCTTTCCCTAAAATCAATCGTTTTGTCAATACAAGCAACAGGTTTTTTGAATCATTCAAATCGGATGCTTTTTTTTTCTCAAAAACTGCCATTTTTAGCACATTTAGCTCCGTATTTTCAAAACGGCTGGGCCTGTCTTTGCCAAAAGCAAATCACCATTTCTGCCCATCAGTAGGAATCCAATGTTATTTGAATTATTCAAATCGATTGATCCGTGCGCTCGAAATCGTGAAGGAAAAATTGTATCCACACAAAACACATGCACACATCAACTTTTTCTGAGGTATGCCAAAATGTTCAGAAATCTCTGGAACGTGAAGATATGAAAAATTTTCTTCTTCGATTTTTGGACGATTACAATAACTTAGCCTACTGGAAGTTAATAAAATAAAGATAGCGCATGGGAATAGGTGCATTAACCAAGTCAAAAAAGTAACAGCAAAAGATGTCACCAACAATAATTTTTTGCATGTTTGATTTTTTAAATTTTATTGATATAAATGGTTTCGTGATCTCTAATATATTTGTAGATCTATAGGTATATCCTATTTCCAAAAAGTTTCCAGCGTTTCTTCCCAAATACTTTCTTCCCATTCGTCCAAGTTCATGCAAATTTTCACTCTATTAAAGGCATCTTCTGTGAATATCTCTGGCTCTCATCTCGAGTTTAGCCGCCTTACCTCACCATTTATAATGTTATTTCGGAATATCCTATTATTATAGTTGCGTTAACCTTCGTTCATTCCTGCAGCTTCCTTGTGTCAGCTCTTGCCAACCCTCTTCATAGTGCGGATAATGTATGACAGTTTATAGTAAACTCGGATTACTTACCATGCCATTAGGCTTTAACTTAAGCCGATGTCTCGAAAATAGTCGAGAGATACGGAGACTGGAATTCGCACTCTTGTATATTATTTCGCATGCCTGGCTCCCAAAATATTCATATGTAGGGATCAAGCGGATGGCTGGTTATTGAATATGTTTAATATACTGCGCTCCTTGTGGCTTGAATTGATTTTTTCATGCGCATGGCTGATGTAATATGCTTACAAGATATAAATATCGGAATGAATAAATCGTGATCTGTTTATGTTATATCCGTTTTGGAGGTGGACAACGGATTAAATTGAAATAAAGTATGATGGTAAAATGACAAAAGTCTATTTTTAAGCTATTTGAGGGAATCATTATGATTAATTAGATATTGAGTGGACTTGTCACAGTAAAAAAATAAATTAAACAACTATTTGCTTCACGATATATATTGATCTTCAATCTATAACATTCTTCTCTTATTACTTTTGCTAGACTCTCCGTTACTATATTAAAGTACAGGTATTTAGATGCCTACATCATATCCCCTACCCCGAAGGATCTCGGGTTAAATACAAAATCAAATAAATACAAAATGATCAATCTTGACCAATTATGAATTTTCGAATACTTCGAATTTTTTTCTTTTCTAATTTAATTCAAGCAGTCTTTTGGTTCATATGTTTCCAATTAACTCTTTTGCTACGATCGTAGTCATGACATTCAGTGTATCAACTTTTGCTTCAAAATTTATCACTCTGAATTATATTACTGAAGATTCTAATTTATTATTATAATTTTTAGTTCTATGTAAGTGTATTTTTTTAATACTTTTCGATTGATAATGGGGCACCTACTAGGCGGCTCTCTGGCTCGTACAGCAATGTCTCTCTTAATTAATTAAATTACCGAGGGCTCTAATTTATTTTTATCTTTTTTAGTTTTATAGAAGTTTTTTTTGAATACTTTTCTGTATTCTGTTGATGCTGGAAATATGTTATTGTGCCTGGTCCATTCAGGAGACCCACTGGGCGGCTCTCTAGCTCGTACAGCAGTATCTCTCTTCCGCGGCGAAAGAGTTAATGCTTGACATATTCTTATAAAACGAAACATGCTGACGACAAATATAGATTCCTCGGTGTCCAAAAATATCGTGTCACATAAATCAGATTTTTTTTTGGTAACATTTTGTTAAAGACTGCAGAGACTAGCCGATATAGCAATAAAATCGTCTGGTTTTGGGCAGAAAGGTCCAATTTGACTTTCAGTAATTATACAGTGAAAACCAAATAAATTTTATCACTTCACATAACACACATCAAACAAACAACTATTGAACTATGTTCAGTAAAATTTCTAGCTATTTTATCATTGTAGAAATATGTATGTTATCTTGACATGTTGCTAACATTTGACATCATGTTTTTTTTTTGTCTCATAGGCTTGGTAAAAAGAGACTTGCAAGGGCAGAAATGTTCAGTGTTTTATTTTTAATTTTATAGGGGTTGTACCGAATAATAGCTGAACTTTACCTCACATATTTAGATCTGAATTAATTCATTATGCTTATCCTAGATTTTTAGAATTTTTCATTTATATTTATGTAGAAGATACTGATGATTTCCTATGACGAACAAAGTGTTTTTTATAGTTGAACTATGTATTTTTTACGCTGCTTTGTTTGATCTACATTTTTTAACCGAGATGGCAACCTAATAGTTGACCATTCTCTTTCTGATCATATTAGATAAATTTTTAATTTTAATATGCATATATATTACTGATGCCCCGAAAGACTTTATAGATACATATGTATATTACATTATTCTAGTTTAATTATCATCAGTTGATATTTTACTGATAATTTTTTTGGTACATCCTTATTACATTTGGATATTCGGAAATCTACGATATTACTGACTAATAGTAATAGTAAACTATAAACAAAAATCAAATATATTAAACTTTAACTTCCAAATCCCTATTCACCCTTTGACCCAATGATATGCACATTACCCAAATTCATAGGCCGAGGACTAAAGTCGGGACGACAAACAACCCTTGGTTGCGGAACTCTAAGAATGTGTTAGACAGCATACCTTGTAATCTTTGATTGACATATTCCACTGGCCCCGGAAAATTTTGTGACATATGACATTTGTACCCGGTAATTGAATTGAATGTGAAGAATATAACACTATAAATTTCATTGGATTAAGTGAAAGCGGACCAGAAATAAAACAGGACATAATTGAATTGAAATATTTCGAACTACTTGTGAAATTGATTATTCAATCATCTAGGGAAACATGAAGAAATTGTTTCATATTTTTTATAGTTAATTAAAAATTTTGTTTTTGTTACTTCATTATTAACAATATATTATCATAATTATGATTAAATTTATCATTTATGTTTCTATGAAGTCATTTAGCATGTCACAGGGTGAACTCTATTTTTGTTCAGATTTTAAATTTTAAATATACGAGTAAGTCATAATATTTGCTGAAGGCATTTGTTATGAGAGAAACTGATTGTAATTGTATCATGAGAAATAGAAAAAAATAGTTCAGCTGAAAAATATTATTCATAAAGTTGAGGTTGCGCGATGATGAATAAATGTAGAAAACAGGATTTGATGCATACTCAAAAGCACATTACCGGCATTAGCATTTTATATATATATGGAAATGATAGAAGGAAGACATTTCGCTTGCCAAGAAATATTCTACAATAGTGTCTCATAAATATAACGTATTGTAAAATAAAACAAAAGCGCAATGCATAAAGTGTCGAGGCTTATATTCACGACAGTTTTGTTATACACCTTATGAATTATGCGATGAATAATAATATCTTTTCTTAACACTTTGTAGCGTAGGTGGTAAATTGTGTTTAAATTGTACGATGATGTTGCACTTAATCCTTGTGTGTTTCTGATGTGGGCATCATTAGGCAACAAAATCCGAATTGGGAATTCTTTCTCCTGAAAAGGTCAAATGATTGATGGAATCTCAACACACGTGCTTTATGCTTGAAAGAACAAATGAACGAGAACGTACCGAAGAATAATTTATCTACTAAGTGGTGAACTGTTGAATGAAATTCTATTTTGAACGCAGCAACCAAGGACAGTAGACGCCCTAGAAACATTAATGGAGACGACTGGATAAAAGTTTTTGTTGTCAACTGATCGTTAATAGGAACTGATGGGATAAAATTAAGTTCCTCAATAAAAAATATAACTGCTTTATTTTGGATTGAATTAATGGCATTGGTAATCGATTTGAAGACAGTTCTGTAATCAACAGCGCTGCATTATAATCAGCTTCGAGTCGAAACTTTCCAACAAGTTTTAAATTTACTTTATTTTAAATTATCATTAAGCTGTTTCCAGTAACTGTCAATAATGAAAAACTTGGTAATCAAATAATCATTTTATATTCACTTGAAAAGTTTTATCTATTTTTTACTATTATACGATGATAAAATATATAAATCATGCAGGAGGATAATTTAGCTTTTGATTTCATTATTTTTAACTTCAATTCTTTAATAATACTAGTTTTTTGTTCTTTTCTGTACCTAGCGTAATTAAAGGTAATCAAAGGAAAAAGTAGACACTTTACATTACTACAAAGGTAATTATAAAATCTTTCTCTGTATAAACTTTTTTCCGCATTTCTTCTAAAAAATAAAGATAGTGCTCTAATGCAGAGAGGATTTATCATCATTGACATTGTATTGTAAAAATTGATTCAAAATTCTACTAATAAAGTTATATAGCGAATATAGTATGTGATTGACTTAGTTATAGAACTCTCAGAAAAAAAAAATAGTAGATTACAGTGTTATTATTTTTTTCCTAACGAGCTCTCAGGAGATAAATATTCATACATGCCAAATTTTTATATTAAATGTTTTACCTTTTAGGAGATTAAATTTATCAGAAATATTTGTTTGATCTTGATTTTGTTTGTCATCTTTGTAGTTCTTTCACCAAATCACAAAAACAAAGTTGATTTCATTCGGATTGTGAATACTAAATTCAAATAAAATTAAGCCCATAAAAAATACTAAAAGATCAAAATATAAGAGATTCATAAACATAATTATGATCATTTAGTTTTTATATTTACATTGTTTGTACTGGTTTCACCGGGTTTTGTACTAGTTAGAGCTTTGATTTCCAACCAAAAGTTTTTAGTTTGATACCCAACTTCGGAAGCTTAATGTCGAGCAGTAATGACATTGGTTTCACTACTGCTTCAAATAAAAAAATCATCAGTAATAGAGAAATTCCAA
>NW_020538040.1:30083792-30104548 GCF_003426905.1 Ctenocephalides felis
TCATAATTCGCTCATTCAATTATCGCCGGCGGACACATGGTCCATAGGGTTTATAACTAAGCAAACTTCTGATGCCGGAACATCCAGATGAGGTAATTATATTTATCATATGTCATTGTGGTTCGAAGGGATTTAGAAGACAATATGTATCGTGATATTAGATGCTAAAGATTCTTAAGGATAAGACATCCTTCGATAATATATTTAAACACTAGATATAATTATCAACTGCAATGCATGGATGTTTTGCATAGGATGAACACGGACAGTAAAAGTTTCAGCAAGGTACAAAACTCATGAGTCATTTTATATTTAATTTGGTTGTGATATCAGAAATTTAATTAAACACCGTTTATAAGACGGAAGATTAGCATATTTAATTATTATACACGATGAATGCTATAGCATCCACGCCAAATATTACGCTTCTATTTTACGCAATGTGCTTGCCAAGCCAATTATCTAAAGAAACACTTAGTCAATTACAAAAAAGGTAAAGTGATATGAAAAAGTTCAAAATAATTGACTTTAAAATTTGAATACTATAGCTTTCATGTAATTCTGCAGCACAATAAAAATGAATGCTAAAGCATTCACGTCTGCGATTTTGTTAAGTGATAATTGAACCGCCCAAGTTGGTTTAGCCAATCTCGACATTACTCAATGCAAACTAATAAGATATTCATATTCATTATATAAATATACCATACGACAACTTACAATTTTATTGCAGTAACTAAAAAACACTATTCACAGTTATTATTATTGAAATTAAAAAAAATCAAATTATTGAACAATATAAACACACAAACAATAACTTTGTCATGAAAATGTCCTAAAATTCGCGATTTAATTTAAGGTTATGTGTAACGCAAAAAGTCACGAAAGCAAAATAAACCTCATGGCACTTTTGTCAATTTGGTAATCATAGAACTTTTATATAGATTAGAAACTTCACATAAAATACCAACAGAAAAATATTCGCCATAGACTAATACTAACGTCATCTATAGATGTACTGTTACGATTTTTTCGACGTGATGGATGTAGTTTTTGATTCTTTCAACAAGCTTTAAAACAACAAGAAAATTCAACGTCAATACCAATAATGCGTATAAACTAGTTAAGATTTGCAATTAAAATCTTATGCTAATTGGTACTAACACATTTGTATGCATTTTCCACGCATCTATACTTTTACCAATGGTAACGTTTTTGTCGCCAATATCGTTTTGAAAAAGCTTCAGATTTAAAAGTCACTTAGGCATATAAGATTTTCGGATTCTAGGGATCAAAATTAGATACTTTGCTGAAGAAACCATACCTTTGAAATAAATTCTGATGTCCCGTGCATTGACCCAAAGATAAAGGTTAAATTTTGAAAAACCACTCAGGAGGGATTCCAGGGGGTTTGGGCGGATTCCCCTTCCAAAGTTAGTGGGGGTCTCAATGGATCAAAATGGAATTTTTAAAATTTTATCCCTTATTTTTGGGTCAATGCACGGGACATCAGAATTCATTTCAGAGGTATGGTTTTTTCAGGAAAGTATCTTATTTTCATTCTTAGTGTCCGAAAAACATTAAAAATATATTTTAATTTAGAAATAGGTGTCGCTAGGAGAAAAAATGCTTTCGAAGAATAATTTTTCTCCTAGCAACATCTATTTTTCAACTGGGCTCTATTCCTTCTTTTTCCTATTTGATATTTCGTGACTCACCTAGTTGACCTTGAATAGATAATTCTGACTCCGAGAATCGTTGTTAATGCAGTAAAAGGAATGACTTGTAACAGATAACATATAATGCTAATTTAGATTTCCATATTTTAGATTTTAAATTATAACGCACTGATGATGAGAAAAACCTAGCCTCGAAACGTTTGTAAAATTATTATTTAATAAATTAGTCCAAAAAAGAGTTGTTTGTTCATATTTCTAATATATATATATATATATATATATATATATATATATATATATGTGTGTGTGTGTGTGTGTGTGTGTGTGTGTGTGATTAGTACATGTAAGGTATCTGTTATGTGCATGTAATTTTTTTTTCCTAGATATAAATATTACTTCATATAATTCCGTACGAAATTGTTTGTCGAGAAAGCATCGCATTTTTTAGCGGGAGTTATGTTAAAAGATGCATTACATGAAATTTTGTTCGCTTACTCTTATTTATAAATAAAAGTATGTTGAAATTGTTTGTTATTTTATGTATTTCCATATATATGTTTGCGTTTTTCATCCTTTGAACTTTTATTGCATCCTGGCTTGTGTGCTTTGCAATTTGTGCAAATACAGTCTTTCAAGTACGTGACGGTGCCGTTACCAACTGCTACATCATATATGCAATATTCAGTTTATGTTTTACTTCTTGCCAGAGCTTTCGACGATTTTATTAAAATTTTGAATGACGAAAAGTGATTTAGTAAACATTGCAGATACGTCGTTTCAAAGATTTTCCGGTCGCTTGCTGGATATATCTAATTTAAATTTATTTACCATATGTAATATGATAGCGTCTAGTTAGAAAATGTGGTTCTATATTAACTACTCCATACGTTGAGTTGTTTATTTTACCACCCATAGATATAATTAGAACCCTCTTTATTTCGCTAAATACTGATGCAATTTTTTTTAAGAATGGTCAAAACCTTTTTTTCTATTTTTATATTACATATAAATGTACTGATGTCAAATATAATGAAGAAGTATAACACCCAATTTTTTTTAACATAATTCTGTTGATAAATGCATTCATGTGACCATAAATTATTCAATAAAAATTGCTAGTATATGAAAGAACAGATATGAAAAACAAGCTTTACAATTTCGCAATTTCTAGGATCAAGCTTCAAAATGATAAAATTAATATTTACTATCCTTTATCAAATATAATTTAAAAGACGATGAAGAAAACTCATAAAAAACTGTAATATTAAATTACTTCCTTGTTAGTCTAATAAACAACTAAGTATCTGGTAATAAATTTTAAATTGATCGAGGCGCGCGTTTTCCTTTCGCATAGTTTATTCGTACAACGTAAACCTTTTAGTGCTTATTAATAAATCATTAATTGGAATTATAGCTATATTTATTTCTTTTGTTGAGATTTTCAAAACTGCATAACATAATATAAAATTTCTTCTATGGTTTACGATCGCGGTTTGGATTGAATCTGTTTCGACACACGCAACATCAATAAAGAAGCAGCTAGAGGAAAAGAGGAATAGAATTATAATAAATTATATAATTATAATAAAAAATTATAATAATATGTTGAAGAGATGTATCTTAGCTAACAGGTTTTAACATAAATATAAAATTTTACACACAACTTTAAGCGTGTTGTAATATTTACCATCGATTTGCTAGAAGACAACGATTTCTTAGAAGGTTTTTCCTTTCTTATTGAATTTTTTTTTAATTGTGACCAACTTCTAATTTTGAGACATTAGGAAAAAAATTGAATAAATTTGGTTAAATCGAGAAATAGACAATAAAGCGAGATTCAATAAGAATAAGCTAAGAAAAGTTCCATATAGAGTAATTCCACCATTGTAAAAGCCTAAAAAACATGTATTTTGTCATTTTTTAGATGGAAGGCAAGATAATAAAATTGTAATATAGGAGAAAGTTATTTACCGTATATTTAGGAAACAAAATAGAAAATTATTCAAAAATAAATAATTAAAAAACGTACAATTTGGGGCTGTAAGATTGCATCTCGATGCTCACGATGCCAAAATTCTTGAATATTACATGCCATTCATGTTGATACCTAGCTACAACAAGACGAGCCATTTTCACAATATTTCCTGCCATATTTTACGTTTATCATCTGACCATTGGCCAGTGATTTGTCAAAGGTCTTATTTACTGTTGGTAAATGCAGAAAAAAATTTCTTTGGAAGAAGAGTTGTTTTTCCAACGCCTTCTGTTTTATAACAAACATTTTACTTGTTGTACGTTTCGGGACAGTTGTAAAAATTATTTTCTAATAAAAAAAAATACGTTCAAGGAAGTATCCTTATCATATTTCTGTCCTTATCAACCTCGGTAAATGATTTCATACCGGCCTCCGTCATCGAAAATTCCTTCCAAATTTTACGAATATGTAGATGTAGAGCTAGAGAAATACGTAGAAATCTTGAAAATATTGATTCTTGTATGATTCGCAAGTATTGAAAATTGCTCTAATAAAAACTTACCGTAGGGTAATGGGCCAAAAATCGAAAGTGAACATTTTTCCAAATTCTCACGTTCCAGAGGTTTCTGAACATTTTGGCATACCTCAGAAAAAATGGATGTGTGTGTGCGTATGTATGTGTATGCAGATACAATTTTTCGTCGATGTTTTCGGGAGTACCGCTCAACCGATTTGAATGATTTAAAAAGCAATCGATTTCTATTAGTGATTAGTTTTTTGTGATGCAATACACCACTAGTGACTTTTATCCTATGTCTTCTCCATCGAAATTGTATTTCCCTTCGCCCTTTATCTATTTCGCATACGTGGAGTAAAATAGTTGCTGTTCGTGCAAAACCTCAGCCTGTGCAACAATGAACGAATTCTTTGCGCGTTTAAACTGTTCCGCCTCGTGATTTATGCGACATATTGCACTGACGCAATTCTGTATATAATATTTCATATTTTCATGTGTGCATGAATCTGCCTATTTTTAGTCTCTCGTACACGGCTCGTTGAACCAGAGCATCCTGAAAAGAATGATCGTGGATGCACCGACGCTACTTAATCGAATTATTCGACATTGTTCGTTTCCTCGGTGCCAAATCGACTGAGTAAGCGGATTTACAATACAAGATCTAATAGATTAATTCCATCTCTCAGTGTCTTCTCAAATGACTGCATGTATTCTCTTTAATTGGGTACTCTTCTCTACGAAAGATTCATTATTATTAACATCCCGTAGGGTAAGTTATAGCAATTGCAAAAAAATCGAAAATGAAAATATTTATATATCTTTAGGTTTGAGAGGTTTCTGAACATTTTGGCATACCTTAGAAAAAATGGATTTATGTGTGTGTGTATGCACTAGCAAATACAATTTTTCGTCGATGATTTCGAGAACACAGATAAACCGATTTGAATAACTCAAAAAGCATTCGATTCCTATTGATAAGGAGACGTGCTTATTAGTTTTTGGTCAAAGCAGGTCCAGCCGTTCCAAAGATACTGGGCAAGAAAAAAAACAAAAATAAAAATTGAATTTTTGAGAAGATGGAGTATCCGATTTGAATGATTCAAAAAACATTTTATTTGTATTGATGAAATGAAGAACTGATAATTTTTTTGGAAAGGCAGGTCTAGCGGTATCAGAGAACCAAAAAAAACAGCTATTTGGCGGCCAAAAATGATCATAAGGCATATGCATATCAAATTATCAGATATCTTATAGAGATTTTAAAGGAGTCGAATGTTTTTTGAACCATTCAAATCGGTTGATCTGTGCGGCCGAAAACGTGGACGAAAATTACATTACATACACACACACATCCATTTTTTCTGAGGTATGCCAAAATGTTCAGAAACCTTTAAAACGTGAAGAAACGTAAAAATTTTCAATTTCGATTTTTGGACGATTACAATAACTTACCCTACGGGAAGTTAAAAATACATAAATTTTAAATTTACAATTCAATTTAAAAATGTATATATTTTATATGCGTTATCTTACTCGTGAAAAATATATCCTCAGATGGATTCATTCGGCTTCTCTTTAATGTAAAGATTTTCAAGTGTTTTGAGCTATATGCTCGTAACTGTTTATTATATGAACGAATAAATATATACCAGCAATATCAATTTTGTCTTTGAAAATATTCAAAACAATTATAATTAATCATTGATCAATATTTATGTTTTTTTTTTTTGCTCGAATATTTATTTCCGGTACATGAAGTTTTAGCACTTTGCCTTAAAGCACGATGCCATGCACCACTAGTCTTTCAAAAATTTCAAAATTCTAAAAATCTAATTAAATTCAAAGTTTTAAAAAAATTACAAAATTTTGACTTCCCTTAGAGTGTTATTGTAATGGGCCGAAAATCGAAATTGAAATTTTTTACATTTCTCGACGTTTTGAAGGTTTCTGAACATTTTGGCATACCTTAGAAAAAATGGATGTATGTGTGTGTGTATGTTTGTGCGGATACAAATTTTCGTCGACGATTTCGGGAACACCGATCAACCGATTTAAATAATTAAAAAACATTCGATTTGTACTGATGAGGAGACATGCTGAATAGTTTTTGGCGAAGGCAGGTCTAGCCGTTCCGAAGATACGGGGCAAAAAGTGCCACAAACGGTAACTCGGTTTTTAAGAGAACGGATCGTCCGATTTGAATAATTCAAAAAACATTTTATTTGTACTAACTGATTGAAGAACTGTTCAAATTTTTGGAAGGAAAGACAGGTGCAACGACTTCGGAGATATGGAGGAAAAAGTAAAAAAAATGAGCCTATTGGCGGTCAAAAATAAACATTAGGCATATGCACATAAAATAATTAGATATTTTATAGAGACTTTAACAATAAGTATAAATTTTGTTTACATTCCTATGGGTTCCGTACCAATGTTTACGCGTTAGACGGCGACGCGGCGATTACGCGCTTTGATATTTCGTTTTTATGCAGTTAAAGCAGTACGATTGCTTTGAAAAAAAGTTCAGAATTTCCAAAATATCTCAAAATAAATGATTTAAGATAGAATGATTTAAGATGATTTAATATGATTCGAAATTCTATTAAAAGTTTCAAATCATTGATCAACTCCTATTGATTATTTTTAATTACTCGAATTTTGAATTACGATACGGGAAGTTCCAGCAATTTGCCTTAAGGCACGATGCCCTAATTGCCTTAAGACAGAATTCCACTTACAGCTAGTTATTTTTAGTTTTCGGTACGGGAATTTCCAGCAATTTGCCTTAAAGCACGATTCAAACATTACTTGATTAGAAATATTTTTCCCCTATATCTATCCTTGCACCATAGCAGAAATCCTCGACTTGTCGTAATTAGTTCATAATCTTAGGTATAACTTTGTATATTACTCAAGTCAGGTTAATGATGTGAGTGAATTTTCGGTTTTATTGACGTCGCCCGCCATTAGCTGTCGGCGGTCGGCGGTGGAGGACGGGCGGTTCGTCCCCGAGAGCTGGCGGTGTATTCGCATTACCGAATGTTATATGGCGAAAGTTGAATGCATTTAGGATGTCGGAGTCCTAGACCCGTCTCTCTCCCAGCGGAATGTATCAACGGAGTTCCCCACAAAAGCTAACGTATCATCATATCAAGTCACCCTCTGGGCAGGAGTAGATTTAGGAAATATTATATTGCTAATATTGTGAAATTGATATTTTGGTACAAATTTGGGATTTATAAACATTTGTACAGTATGTTTATATACCTGGGCGGTTGGTATAAGAACGATAATATTTTTGAATTAAAAAAATCTGTTTCTGTATCATGTCTTAAATTAGTTTCACGTATTTTTTAGTAATCTCAAAAAATGTTTATACATCTTTATGTTTCAAAGGTTTCTGAACATTTTAGTATATGTGTGTATGTGTGTTGGGATACAAATTTTTGCCGACGATTTCGAGAACACAGATCAACCAATTTGAGTAATTCAATAGCATTCAATTAGCATTAATGAGGAGAGGATCTAATTAGTTTTTGGCAAAGGCAGATCCAGCCGTTTCGAAGATATAGAGCAAAAAGTGCCAAAAATGGTAATTCAGTTTTCAAGAGAACGGAGCGTCCGATTTGAATATTTCAAAAATCATTTTAATTGTATTGATGAAACAAAGTACTGAATGAATTTTTGAGAAGGTTGGTGCAGCGGTTTCGGAGATCCAAAAAAAAAAGTAAAAAAATGCCATCTGGCGGTCAAAAATGATTATTAGACAAATGCACATCAAATTATCAGTTAGCCGTGACGTGGAAAGGACATAGTCTAGATTTAACTAGTTTTGGGTTAGATCCCAACCTCGGCCAAACTCGATATCAAGCAGTATGATATCAAACTTGAAGTTATATTTCTCAAATATACATATTAATGTAAAGATGTATTTGAAGATATTATTCTCGTATATACATAGTAATATAAAAAAAATCCATTCAAATAACAGATTAGAAATATAAAGAAAAACAGTTCAAAGAACCCGTAGTTCTGATCACTGTTAAAAAAATAAATTTACAAAACTGTCGAGATCTTTCAAAGTGTTGATGTCCTTAAAACATTATGCTCACATATGCTAAATTATTATGAAATTAAATCATTTTGTTAGTTTGAAAATTTTTACAAATAAATTTGCTTTCATGAGAACATTCTTCGAATATTTTTCTTTTTTTTAATTTTAGATAGATAATAAAAAATTATAAGATGAGGGCGACCAATTGTAACTATAATATCTATTTTAGGTATAGGTATTTCAGGTGTTATGTGCATATGTGAATATGTGTTAATTTTTAATAGCAACAGGATAATCTTATCAGATTTTTAATAGAGCCTACTGCACATACCCCTGAGACTGAGAATCTCTCGTTTAGAAAAAATCCCTAACCGTGGCGGCTGTTATTTGAATGATAATGTTTTTAAAATGTAAATTCCTGTCTCTTTAAATGTAAATACTCATCTAAATGAAAACTTCAGATAATAATTCATATTGTTAGTTGACGAATATTTTTTATGTCTTTAAAAGTTTTAAGATCTGGTCTGAAGAAGGAACAACAATTTAAGCATAATTTTTAATGCCTTCTAAAAATTTAAGATCTGGTCTAAAGAAGGAACAATAATTTAGGCATAATTGTTAATGCCTTTTAAAGATTTAAGATCTGGTCTAAAAAAGGAACATAGTTTAGGTATAATTGCTAATGCCTTCTAATGATTTAAGATCTGGTCTAAAGAAGGAACAATAATTTAGGCATAATTTTTTGTGCCTTCTAAAGATTTAAGATATGGTCTAAAAAGAAACAATAATATAAGCATATTTTTAATGCATTCTAAAATTTTAAGATCTGGCTTAAAAAAAGAACAATAATTTAAGTAGGGTTTTTAATGTCTTCTAAAGGTTTCAGATCTGGTCTAAAAAAGAAACAACAATTTTTGATGCCTTCTAAAGATTTAAGATCTGGTCTAAAGAAGGAGCAATAATTTAAGTATAATTTTTAATGCCTCCTAAAGATTTCAGATCTGGTCTAAAGAAGAAACAATAATTTAAGCATAATTTTTAATGCCTTCTAAAGATTTAAGATCTGGTATAAAGAGGAAACAATAATTCAGGCATAACTTCTAATGCCTTCTAAAGATTTAAGATCTGGTCTAAAGAAGATGCAATAATTTAAGCACAATTTTCAATGCATTCTAAAAATTTAAGATATGGTCTAAAGAAGGAACAATAATTTAAGAGTAATTGCTAAAGTCTTCTAAAGATTTAAGATCTGGTCTAAAGAAGAAACTATAATTTAGGCTTAACTTTTAATGCCTTCTAAAGATTTAAGATCTGGTCTGAAGAAAAAACAATAATTTGAACATAATTTTTTATGCATTCTTATGATTTAAGATCTGGTCGAAAGAAGTAACAATAATTTAGGCATAATTTTTGATGCATTCTTAGTATATAAGATCTGGTCTAAAGAAGGAACTATAATTTAATCATAATTTTTTTGCATTCAAATAATTTAAGACCTGGTCTAAAGAAGGAACAATAATTTAACCATATTTTTTATGCATTCTAAAAATTTAAAATCTGTTCTAAAGAGGGAACAACAATTTAAGCATAATTTTTAATGCCTTCTAAAAATTTAAGATCTGGTCTAAAGAATGAACAACAGTTTAAGCATAATTTTTATGCCTTCTAAAAATTTAAGATCTGGTCTAAGGAAGGAACAATAATTTAAGAGTAATTGCTAATGACTTCTAAAGATTTCAGATCTGTTTTAAAAAAGAAACAATAATTTAAGCATAATTTTTGATGCATTCTAATGACTTAAGATCTGGTCTAAAAAAAGAACAATAATTTAAGGATAATTTTTAATGCTTACTATAGTTTTAAGATCTGGTTTAAGAAAGGAACAAAAATGTAAACATAATTTTTAATGTCTCCTATTTTTTTTTTTTAATTTTATGTTCAATAGCAATCAGAATACATAACAATTCGATGAGCTATTTGGCTTATGTCATTCGCTCGCACACATACACACACACTTTCAAACTATTCTAAAAATTTAAGATCCGGTCTAAAAAGGAACAATAATTTAGGCATGATTTTCAATGCCTTCTAGGTCTAAAAAGGAACAATAATTCTATAGAATATCTAAGGTAGAAACAATATCACAAATCAAATAACTCATTTCTTCCCTGGTGTATCCAGCTCTGTGCCCACATGATGGCGGTACCTAAAGGCTTCACCCTTCTATAAAGGCAGTATAAAGGCTAATAATCCTCTGAACGGTCGTTCGTCCGAATTACTTCGGCCCACTAAAGCGTAGAATACAACGAACTCACTACTCAATTTTCAAACTATTTCTCTGCTATATGGGGAGGTTAACAGCACAGGAGTTGCTTGTTGCATATGAATCATCCAAAAATCCCTCGGTATTACGAAAAAGTAATTTAAATGTAACACAGGAATCGTTTATACAAAAATGGACTGGATATGGCGGATGTAATGCTATTAAAAACTAATATGAAGTTATGATGAGTTCGAGCAATTTATTCATATTTGGAGTTTAACTGCAGGAAATTTTTGTTATAGGCTGGATTCGGTATTTCAGTTATGGGAAAATATAACCAACGCTGGATAGTGGATAGTGAAGTTCTTGAATTTAAAAGTTTTGGGATAAAATTTTACTAAATTTTTATTTTAATACTATTCATAGGCACAACTTATTATAGTTTGGATCCATAAATATTAATTCTTTTTTTTTTAATCATTCAAAGCAGTTGATCTGTGCTCTCGAAGTAGTCGACAAAAATTTGTATTTCTGTAAAAATTAAATTTGTCCTCATTTTTTCCAAAATGTTCAGGAGGTCTTGAAAAGTAAAGATAATTGAAAATTTACTTTCTTAAATTTAAATCTGCAATCTTATTATTATTTCACATGCGTTATTTATTATTCATATTCATCTCACTATAAATCTCGTAGATAAGTAGTTATATATTTTCATGAAACGAATGCGGTAATACGAAGATTATAAGCTCTATTTTTATTATACGGGTATTATGGCATATACTCATATTTGAATAAGTTTACGCAATATGGGGAGAAATGATTAATGTGCACCGAATAATAACAACTTTGGTATACAATGAATATTTCCTAGGAATGGGAGATTTTAGTTTTTTGAGGGAATATTAAATTGCTAAGTTTTATTTACATTTATACTTATTTTTGTCGACTACGTTTAGGAACATCTTGTACATACCTATCTCTACGGAAACCAGTCAAAAAAAAATAAAAATAATATGATGAAACTTACATAGTTACCCTATTACTATCTATTTACATATGATATATGATGCCTTTTATACATTTTTTTTTTACAATTTATTTTATACAATATGCATAGTATAGTATAGTAATAGTAGCATTATATAGTAGCATTATATAGCAATATGCATATAAAAATTAAAGCTTCTTCCTTTATTACAAGTTTTGGCAAATTTTTCGAAATCCTGATATTTACTGATCAACTATCGAGTGGGGGATGATCTTTTTTGCCAGCAATTTAATTGTATACAAAATAAAATTATATAAATCAAGTTAAGTGATGATTTTTTTTGCTAGCAATTTAATTGTATACAAAATAAAACTATATAAATCAAGTTTAGTGAATCTCAGATTTTTGGCTATCATTATACCAACTATTTAAAGGCATAATATTACAAATTAAGCAAATATATAATCATTTTTTGTTCTTCAGCTGCTCCGTCAATTTGACGAGTTTCCGCAAAGAAAGGATATATATAGAAATTTCAAAATTTAGGAAGTTTATCAAAATTATAATTGTACATATAATATATATTAATAAAATATTACACAATAAGGTAAGCTGTATTTTTTTGAGCATTTCATTTCAAAGTTCGAATTCCATCAAATTGTTGAATCCTGTAAACCTAGTGTTAAAAAATTTGTTCTACCGTAGCATGTACTCCATGATTTTGCAAGAAATTCAATAAAATTCTTCAAAATTTGTGTAACATTTGGAATACTGTAATTGTTAAAGTACAATTTCTTTATAATAGTTGTTAGTTTACGTAACTGAGTTTGTTAAGGAATACGAGCAAACCTAGTAGGTACATCTACATACAAGTTTATAAGTAACATGCACAATTCTGAAACTTTGGGTAAATCCAAGGACAAGAGCCATAATCAAAATCAGTAATTTAGTTTATCAATAACCCAGATTGCATTTGAACAGCAGCGTTGCAAACACTAAAACTAATCTGATAAACTTAGATATCCGAGATTTAACGTTGCACATATGCAACCCTGCTAAATATGTAATAAATCCCCGTATCTTATTACTTTGAATTTACTTAATAAATCTGAATTTGACCCTCCTGAACAAGATCGTGTTCATGTAATATTTGTGCAACGGATCAGTGCCGAAACTAATATTATTCACTATCCAGAAGGACATAGGTTTGTATTAGTGAGATTTAGGATTTAGGCAAAACTTTGAAACTGATCTCCCCTTCTCGACGACTTAAGTAATCCCTCTGAATGGAAAATTACATCGAGGCTATTCCGGGAAATGATAAATTTCAGTTTTCCGGCTAGCCTTTATCCCTGGATTAGAAATATGAATATGTTGCAGCCGAGAGATATGCCGATACCACCACCGATGGCTTATTTGAATAATTGGGCGTATTGAAGAAAAAAGTATCATGTTCGACATCGGGTTGCCATCTAATGATATCATTGAAGGATATTTTTGTTTTTTTATTCTGAGATATTTGATTACCTAAAATATAGAGTTACAAATATTGGTATTATGATAACCTTTACATTATTATTGATTAAATTATTTTACGTATTTCGTTGCAGGTTATATATAACTTAATTGAAAGATGATACTTCACATAAAATATCTATAGCAAATGTCATTTTTATTAGACATTGAAAATACTCTAATAGAAACACATGATAAATTACGAATGTATTTCTTTTATTTATTTTCAACCAGAAAGTTATAGTTTCGATTCTTGTCTTGGACAGCCTGATGCCAAGCAGTAGTAAAATTAGTTTTCACTTGAATATAATTTTTATTAAAATATCGTTGGTAATATGTTTGCAAGTAAAAACAGTCCTTCCCCAAAATTGCTGCATCAAGTTGAATAGTTAGAGAAATTCTAATAATACATATCAAATAGAGATAAGTCAACCACTTGGGTTTCTTTCTAAGATAGTTAGAAAGTACATATTCAGATAAATTTCTAATTGTTATCAAAGTAAAAGAACAGCGATGCATTAAAGCTGTTGAATTACACAGTTAAGAAAATTGTACTTTATTCTTCATTTTGTATAAGAAAATTACTAAGAAAATAAAAAACGAAACTATTTTTTAGGTCTTTTGCCCTGTGAACTGTACTAAAATTTCTCACAATATATTGTAAGTATCATTTTGGTGCAAAATCATATCATGATTATTAGAAGTTGCTCGTGGGTGAGTGATTAGACCTATGGGATTTGAATCAGAGGCATCAAGGTTGATACCCGCTTCGAGCAACCTGATATCAAGCAGTAGATGACAGACAATATGTTTCTGTGGTGTTTCAAAGCTCAAAGACTCATGTGGATGGGGTCGTAAGTTCTAAAGTTGTTTCCTGACAACCTGACATCGTTCAGCAGCGATGTTCATTTTCCAATGAAAATATAGATAAAAAATATGATTCTAATTTAAAATAGCCCGTGCGAAATATGGTTCGCACTGCCGTGCGAAATGGTGAGGCAAATCTTTCACACTATTCTTTCCTGAATCGAGTTGAAGTTTAACTTAGCTCACGAACTTGCCTTAGGGCAGTTCTGCCCATTACATTTTATTAATTTGTTTCCCCGTGAAAAAAGCTCTTATACGGCAATGCAGCATCAATACAAATTCATCACAGTTACAAAAATTCTAATAATAAAATTCATCACTTAGAGATAGAACAAGTGCTTGGGTTGTCATCGTTCATGCAGCTCATAACACCCTTAAGTTCTGTTCAATCAATATGGAAAAATAAAAAAAAAACTATGTTGATATTAGCGATAAGTGACCATTGTTTGTGACGTCAATAGTTTTGAAAATCTTAAATATGTGAAAAGTCGATCAAGGGAAAAAAACAATAAAATAGTACACATAAATACTAAAATACTAAATAGGCATGATATGACAACATATACTATAGACATCTACTTTTCACAGAAAACCGTTCAAACACCTGATTTGTGGTTGCTGCATGCGACAAATTCCAAACCAGCATTATATTTTAAAATTTCTATTGGTAGCTCATCAAGTAAATTTAAACAAAGACGCATTATTAGATGCGACGGTTTTAGGAACAGTGTATGAACTTTAATGAACCGCGAAACACAAAAATGTCCTATTTGCTTACGAAAGCACACTTCTGCATGAATAAACTAGACGGAGGAATCTATTGTAGAATGCAGTTTCAAATAAAACTGGCGAGATCTGCTTCAATACTAGAATATACGTGAGCGAAGCCAAGATGTTTCTTGTTACTCTAGTATGCGATCGTCTCCTTGCAGCAGAAGGAGACATGTCACTCCGAATAAAAGAAATATAAAGCTGATGCCACATGGAACGATAAAAGGAAGGCTGGTAATCCATCCATCATTGGGGCCAAAGAACACTATGATGACAATGTGTCTATGGGTAATTTCCTTCTCAAACGAGAACAAAGTGGTAGTGATTGAACACTCAATACCAAAAACAAACTACTAGTGGTGCATGGCATTCTTATGGCAAATAGCTGGAAATGATTTAAAATTTTTAAACGCTTTAATTTTTGAATATAAAATATCTGATAATTTGATATCCATGTCTCATGATAATTTTATGACATTTTTTTAAAACCTTCAAATCTAAATTCGAGACGGTTGACGTCTTCCCATCAATAGGAATTTAATGTTTTTCAACTCATTCAAATCGGTTGATCCGTGCTCCTGAAATTGTGGACGAAAAATTTTGCCAAGGTATGCCAAAATGTCAGAAGAGATGTGAAAGATATGCAAAAATATACATTTTCTTGTTTTCTTACGTTTACTATAGCTTAGCCTACGAGAAGTTAATTATTAACAGTAGTTATTAACAAGTTGTTCCGCAGTATTATTTAGATCTGATAAAATATTAACACTTACGGGACGGCATCGATTTCAAAACAATCTACTGAACCGGCTGTAAACTTGATTTGATTGTGTATGTTATGCAATTTGTTTGACAAAAATTTGTGGTCATTGAAGGACATACATTTATAATATTAATTTATTTTTGATCATTTTATAAAGAATGGTGACGTTCAAAACAATTTCCAAAATGCATAGTTGGTTGATTTTGACGTGTTTTACAATAAAATGTTGTTCGCCGCCTTCCTCCTGGTGCTTTTCTGTCAGAACAGACAATACAATCCCTTCTTTTTCTCTCGCATTTAGAATGTACCACTGATTAGTCAGTATATTTGTTCATTTTTGTGCTGCCATAATGGTTTATTTTTTCTATTATATTGTCTAATAATTCATTTGTAAAATATAAAAAATAATCTATTGGATGTTTTATATTGGTATTTGTAGTCGGGGTGTTGATGTAGGTCAAACTCGATTATTGAAGGAGAATCGGCACATTCGCTAATGCCTTTCCGCTCTTCATTTAATTTGTCGAACAAGAAGAACTTTTCGTTGGTTGGATAATATCATCATCACATTCATCAATATCTTCGGTGCGAATAGTAATTTCGTAAAATTTGTCTGTATGAATGTCTACTTGAAACTTATCTTCACTACTGCTTAATTCACAAATTAAAGCGCTCGGTCGTTTTAAATATTAAAAAAAAGACCATATAGCAAAGAAAAAGGCTAACAATACTACTGAAATAACTTAAAATTATTTTCATAATACAATACTGATTATCACTGCTATATGTAATTTATTCAACTTTTCGATGCAAACTGAGTCATTGTTTATAAAATAGCCTATGCCTCACAGAGTATGTTTGTCCATTGAGGTGGACAGCCATCCCCAAAGAGTTAATATATTATTGACACATACAAGTAAATGTCTTCACTTATTCGGACCATTCATTTAATTCAATTTAAATTCAACATTATTTAGTTTTACAGCTTTATATATTTTTTACTTGATAAAATATTGTAACCTAAAGAATTTAACTTTAATAAAAAATTTGCCTTTGGAATCACAAATATTAATGGGTGTTTATAATTGGAATCAAACATGAATGACAATTCGATGCAAATGGTAATAAAAAACTTTTGTTGTTAACACATTTTGTTTCCTTTATTACGAAATAAAAATGTAAATAGAATATATTACATGTAATTGTTATTAAAAATGCTGAATGTTTAATAGATTCGAATTTTTTTTAAATATGAGCAATTATGAGGCATGGAAATATATGGCACTAAACTTGAAGTTGAAGATCCGTATTGAGTATGCAAATTTTCACTATCTTTCCATCCCTGTCCTCTTTAATACGCTTCACATGGCGGAGTATAGCGAGTAAGATTTTAGTCTGCTTATCGAGGAGGTTTATACTTAAGTCACTGGCGGTAATGAACTTCGAGTCTTTTTCATTGTCCAATTCCAACGCTTTAAAATCGTTATATAATTTTAATTTGTCTCTTGGGACTTGGTCTCTGCTCAAATTTAACAAATTGTATTTATTAGTAAGAGCGTCATTCATAATCTTTATAAAATTATTAAGCGTTTCCACACGCATCCTCCCTCGCATGTACTGTGGTATAGACAAAAATTCATCAGGATTGAAGAGACAAATTTCTGGTATTGTAACGGAAGATATTTTTTTAGCAACAGGTGTAAGTGCAGTAGTATCACTTTTCATGAAATGATTCGATTGCGAATTTTTTCCTTTAGACAAGATCTTCGATTTCGGAGGTTTACTCTTACCAGCATTATTTTTCCGAGTTAAAGGACTTAATCCAATTTGTGAAGTCTGTCCTTTAACCACTTTATCTGGATTCGGAGATTTACTCGTACTACTCGTGGTACCAGGCGCATTATTGTTTTGAGTTAAAGAACTTGATGTATTATGTGGATTTTGATCTTTAACCAATTTTTCCAGTTTCGGAGATTTACTCTTACTACTAGTCGCACTTGACGTATTATTATGTTCAGGACTTGGTCTTTCTTGTCCTTTAGATAAGGTTTTCAATTGCGGAGATTCATTGGTATTGCTAGAAGTACCTGACGCATTATTGTCAACGACAACAGATTTCGAACTCCTCAGTTGATCAAGACGCATTCTGTTCTCTTGCAGTTGTCTCAAAGTATCGCGCAGTTCATCCTGCATCTTTACATTATTCTGTGCCATTTCTCTTATTTCTTCGATAGAACTTTGAAATCCCGTCACCTTTTTTGCGAAATTACTTTTGAACTCATTGGAACAATCAGAAAATTTGAGAGATTGTTCAATTATTTCAAGTTTTCTCTTTAGAGGTTTATAGAATTGACCCACTAAGTCGGACATTTTGATAAAGTATTTTTATACATAACTTTTAACGATTTTAAACAGTATGAAATTTTGTAAATTTAGAATGATGGATACAAAATGTGTTCTTTTTTTAAAAAAATGAACGAATCACTTTAAATTTATAAATTTATTTGAGATGTCAAAAACTTTTGTTTAATCATACAACTATTTTCATCACACATCATCTGGAAAATGTTGGAAATTGTATGTTATTGATATGAATTGTCAAAATATTTATTTAGAAATTGCAAATGTTCAGAAAAGTTTGAAACGTCAATTTTTGCATTTTTTTACTTTCGGTTTTTACGATTACTATAACTTACCCTACGTGAAGTTAATCAAAGAGAAATATTCACAACATCAATTGTGAAGTTTAGTAGGTGTTACATTTAAATGACGAAAGTTTTCCAAACTCTAAACTATAGCGAAAGTAAGTTTACACAAAGTAAAATTCGGATCATATAAATTGCCAAAAAAATCAAGACTAGCAAAACCGCCAAAATAAAAGTATTATGTGTATGAATATATCATACATCATATTATCCCTTTTTTATTAGTAAAATTTTTGCACCTGTCTCAAAAGATAAGTAAAAATTGGTCTTAAAAATACAAAATCATCTGACTATTGACATAATTTGATGTTAAGTAAACCTTTTTTTAATCTCATAGTGTTCTGGCAGAAGTATCTGATAAGTCAGTTTGATTGATCCTCAAAGCAGCTTTTGTATTTTTTTGAATATGTTCGCCCTTCATCGTTTACAGTGCTGATGTCGGATCATTTATAGATCGACCAAATCGAAGCATTCAAAATTTGTTTGAATGATTTATTTTGATTCCTTAGAATTTATTTTACAGTTGCTTTTCTTTAAGTTCATATTTTTCTATCCCATGTGACATCGCCTTAACTTTAAACGTGCTTCCTATAAGAAGTAGTAAAAACTAAACTAGCTATTGATTGAATGAGATCAGAAACTTACAAGTATGACATCAAATATCCAACGTTGTTTCAAACATTACGCTTTTCCTTCGATATGATATTTTAAAAATAAAACCGAAATGGAGAAGAAATGACTTGTATATATTTCTTGAGAGATTATTTTTATTGTGAAACCAAGAAATATGAGTATAAATGTTATTGTAGAATACGTAGTTGTTGTGGAATTTGAAATGAAAATATTGTTTTGGAAAACTAATATCAAAGAATGAGCAGTACTCATAGAAGGGTTGATGTTATTATCAGATTTGGTAATATCAGATTACATTAAAAAATAAAGGAATACACGGGATATAAATAAACTAATATTTATCACTGGTAAATTATAACACGTTTAAGTATATAAATATTTAGTACATTTATTATAACGCATAACGTAGTACAAAAAGTTGCTATAATTTAAGATCACTTATTTTTTACATATTTATATGGATCTTGATGTAAAAAAGATGTAAAAAATCAGAAATAGTAAATAAATAGGAAATAGTAAAAAATACCAGGTCCAGGTTATATACAGTGTTATATCTAAAAAATATATCCATGAATTTATATTTTATATTGGTTGAATAAAGGAGCTATTACTTCGTAAAATTACGCTTCAAAATTAAAATATTTTGACCAGGTGACAATTTTTTTAAAAACAGCAAAAAAAACACATTTCTAAAACGATGAATAAGCTGGGAGTTTTACTGAACATAGTCAGATAGTTGTTAGTATGATTTGTGTTATTTGTTGTTATTTGTTTAATTTTCACAATATAATTGTTCAAAGTCAAATTGGATCTTATTGCGCCACCCTACCCTATATAGATATGAGTATATGCAATGTATACTCTAAAATTAAACAGTTTACATCTGACAATTTGTTACTTAATTTGTAATTCTCTATTTTTTTATGTATTTAGACTATTGGTTAAAGTCACCTAGATTACAAACATCTTTTCAATCAACACAAGAAGGGATACCAATGGGTAAACTGTATTTTGGTCATAACATTACATATTGTAATTCATAATTACAAAATGTTTTATTTATATTTTAAGAACATATTGTAATTGAATCTTGAGAAATAAAAAAAAATTTGACAGTTTAATGTTACTTGAATTGTAATTATGTGATTATGTACTTGCTATGTAATTAGATACTTGCTTATAAAGCCTAATAAATAAGCTAATGAAAAAGTTATACGTTCAAGTTCGAAAGTAAACATAAAACATATTCAAAATTTTATCAAAGGTAAATAAACATACAAACATCATAAACAAATCACATCATTCATGCAAATAAAGAAATTCATTTTATTATTCCATTCCGGGGTTCCGTGTTTAAATATTGATAGTCAATTCAAAAGTCCCCAAAGACAAACCAGCAAAGTTAATATTACACAACTCGTGGACACATAGCTACAGGTGTGTCAATATCCCCGTACTAAAATATTAAAGTAACCGCAGTTTAGAGAAAAATTATTTATAGAAACATATCCGGCTGATATAAAATTGAATACCGCAAGCTTCTGCGAAAATAGAGCAAAAGTCGCATCACTCAAAGAGAAATTGCTTGTCAACCCTATCTGGAAGTTTCAGGAAGATGTCATTGCAGCAAACAACCTATTTGGAAATAGAGGGCGGCTAAGGGATCTTCTACTCTGTATGCGATATTATATTCATGACAGTTGTATGAGCTAAGTTTAAATATGATACGACATCATCAGGTAGAATGTTGCAATAAGAGTTTTGAGGTAGAGAAAGAAGTTCTCGGCGAGGGTGAAAGAATATTATTATACTCGAAGGGGTAGTAGCTTGTTTGATATTCAAGGAAGTTTAGATCCACTTAAAGTAATTGGAGATTTAAAATAATTTTGGGCTGGAGGCAATTATAAAATGATTGTACGATCACAGATTAACTAGTTGTAAGTAGCATATAGGGGTTATGCTTTGACAAAAAATAATCTTTACCATTTCCAAATGATTTGATTCTTTCAAGCATACTTTTAATAAA
>NW_020538040.1:30105548-30124650 GCF_003426905.1 Ctenocephalides felis
CTCATTTGGTAATAGTTGAGGACACAACTCTAAGGATTTTTAAAGACGTGCAAAATATTCAGTGAATTTCTAGCATTTTTTAACTATGTATTAGTTTTTTGTAATATATGCTTGAAGTAGCAGTTTTGTTTAGGCATATTTTTTTAGTTTGAGACAAATTCTTGACATTATCTTTCTAGTGAGGATTAGCAAAATTTTAGTAGTCAAAACATGAAAACAGGATCGTCTTAGTAGTAATATGTTAATTTTTTTAAAATTAATATAAATCCAAAATTGGCATTACATGACATGTACTTGTAATTCATCTATTGCACCACAAACAAGTAATTTCTCTTATAATTTTTTTAACGAGTATGCTGTGCATATTTCTTTCTATCAATAAAAAAAATAAAGGGTGACTACAAAGTACATTGTTCAAATCAGCGCTGATGGCAACCTGGTCTTATGCAGTTGTGATATACGTTTTACTGATGAAAACTTAATTTTAATGCAAAGATAGCATTTCCACTACTGTAAAATAGGCAGTAATATAAAAAAGGAAAGAATTAGGTAATATACCAAATTATCAATGCAAATTTATTATTTATATATTTAGGGTAAGCAAAAAGAATTTTTTATTGCTTTCCCCAAAAACAATCGTGTCGTCAATACAAGCGACATGTTTTTTAATCATCCAAATTGGATGCTTTGTTTTCTTCAAAACTATCATTTTTAGCACATTTAGCTCTGTATCTCAGAAACGGCGGGTCATTCAAATCGGATGCTTCGTTTCTCAAAACTACAATTTTTAACACATTTAGCTCCGTATCTCCAAAACGGCTAAGCCTGTCTTTGCCAAAAACTAAACACCACTTCTCCCCATCAGTAGGCATCGAATGTTTTTTGAATTATTCAAATCGGTTTATCCGAGCGTCCGAATCATAGACGATAAATTGTATCCAAATTCTGAGGTATGCCAAAATGTTCGGAATCTCTGAAACGTGAAGATATGCGAAAAAAATTAATTTTGATTTTTTGACGACAATTACTTACCCTACGGAAGTTAATAAAATAAAGATAGCGTATGGAATAGGTGCTTCAGCCAAATCAAAAAGTACTAGCGAAAGATGTCACAAATAATAAATCTTTGTGTTAATTAATTTTTTTGATACACCTGGTTTCATGATCTTTACTATATCTGTAGATCCGTAGGTATATCCTATTTCCAAAAAGTTTCCAGCGTTTCTTCCCAAATACTTTCTTCCCATTCGTCCAAGTTCATGCAAATTTTCACTCTATTAAAGGCATCTTCTGTGAATATCTCTGGCTCTCATCTCGAGTTTAGCCGCCTTACCTCACCATTTATAATGTTATTTCGGAATATCCTATTATTATAGTTGCGTTAACCTTCGTTCATTCCTGCAGCTTCCTTGTGTCAGCTCTTGCCACCCTCTTCATAGTGCGGATAATGTATGACAGTTTATAGTAAACTCGGATTACTTACCATGCCATTAGGCTTTAACTTAAGCCGATGTCTCGAAAATAGTCGAGAGATACGGAGACTGGAATTCGCACTCTTGTATATTATTTCGCATGCCTGGCTCCCAAATATTCATATGTAGGGATCAAGCGGATGGCTGGTTATTGAATATGTTTAATATACTGCGCTCCTTGTGGCTTGAATTGATTTTTTCATGCGCATGGCTGATGTAATATGCTTACAAGATATAATATCGGAATGAATAAATCGTGATCTGTTATGTTATATCCGTTTTGGAAGTGGACAACGGATTAATTTGCATTGAAATTAAGTAAGATGGTAAATGACAAAAGTATTTTTTTAATCTATTGGTGGGGATCAATATGATTATTAGATATTAAGTGGACTTGTCACAGTAAAAAAATAAATTAAACAACTATTTGCTTCACGATATATATTGATCTTCAATCTATAACATTCTTCTCTTATTACTTTTGCTAGACTCTCCGTTACTATATTAAAGTACAGGTATTTAGATGCCTACATCATATCCCCTACCCCGAAGGATCTCGGGTTAAATACAAAATCAAATAAATACAAAATGATCAATCTTGACCAATTATGAATTTTCGAATACTTCGAATTTTTTTTCTTTTCTAATTTTAATTCAAGCAGTTCTTTTGGTTCATATGTTCCCAATTAACTCTTTTGCTACGATCGTAGTCATGACATTCAGTGTATCAACTTTTGCTTCAAAATTTATCACTCTGAATTATATTACTGAAGATTCTAATTTATTATTATAATTTTTAGTTCTATGTAAGTGTATTTTTTTAATACTTTTCGATTGATAATGGGGCACCTACTAGGCGGCTCTCTGGCTCGTACAGCAATGTCTCTCTTAATTAATTAAATTACCGAGGGCTCTAATTTATTTTTATCTTTTTTAGTTTTATAGAAGTTTTTTTTGAATACTTTTCTGTATTCTGTTGATGCTGGAAATATGTTATTGTGCCTGGTCCATTCAGGAGACCCACTGGGCGGCTCTCTAGCTCGTACAGCAGTATCTCTCTTCCGCGGCGAAAGAGTTAATGCTTGACATATTCTTATAAAACGAAACATGCTGACGACAAATATAGATTCCTCGGTGTCCAAAAATATCGTGTCACATAAATCAGATTTTTTTTTGGTAACATTTTGTTAAAGACTGCAGAGACTAGCCGATATAGCAATAAAATCGTCTGGTTTTGGGCAGAAAGGTCCAATTTGACTTTCAGTAATTATACAGTGAAAACCAAATAAATTTTATCACTTCACATAACACACATCAAACAAACAACTATTGAACTATGTTCAGTAAAATTTCTAGCTATTTTATCATTGTAGAAATATGTATGTTATCTTGACATGTTGCTACATTTGACATCATGTTTTTTTTTTGTCTCATAGGCTTGTAAAAGAGACTTGCAAGGGCAGAAATGTTCAGTGTTTTATTTTAATTTTATAGGGTTTGTACCGAATAATAGCTGAACTTTACCTCACATATTTAGATCTGAATTAATTCATTATGCTTATCCTAGATTTTTAGAATTTTTCATTTATATTTATGTAGAAGATACTGATGATTTCCTATGACGAACAAAGTGTTTTTTATAGTTGAACTATGTATTTTTTACGCTGCTTTGTTTGATCTACATTTTTTAACCGAGATGGCAACCTAATAGTTGACCATTCTCTTCTGATCATATTAGAAAATTTTTTAATTTTAATATGCATTATATTACTGATGCCCCGAAAGACTTTATAGATACATATGTATATTACATTATTCTAGTTTAATTATCATCAGTTGATATTTTACTGATAATTTTTTTGGTACATCCTTATTACTTTTGGTTATTTGGAAATCTACGATGTTACTGACTAATAGTACTAGCAAACTATAAACAAAAATCAAATATATTAAACTTTAACTTTCAAATCCCTATTCACCCTTTGACCCAATGATATGCACATTACCCAAATTCATAGGCCGAGGACTAAAGTCGGGACGACAAACAACCCTTGGTTACGGAACTCTAAGAATGTGTTAGACAGCATACCTTGTAATCTTTGATTGACATATTCCACTGGCCCCGGAAAATTTTGTGACATATGACATTTGTACCCGGTAATTGAATTGAATGTGAAGAATATAACACTATAAATTTCATTGGATTAAGTGAAAGCGGACCAGAAATAGGACATAATTGAATTGAAGTATTTCGAACTACTTGTGAAATTGATTATTTAATCATTTATGGAATCATGAAGATATTGTTTCGTATTTTTTATAGTTGATTAAAAATTTAGTTTTTGTTTTTTTATTAGCGTTATCATCATTATGATCTAATATTTATCAGTTATGTTTTTATAGTCATTTAGCATATCACAAGGTGAACTCTATTTTTGTTCAGATTTTATACATAGAAGTATAAACGATAAGTATAAACGAACTCGACTATTTTCGATAAGTCATAATATTTACTAAAGGCTTTTGTTATGAGAAAAACTGATTGTAATTGTATCATGAGAAATAGAAAAAAATAGTTCAGCTGAAAAATATTATTCGTAAAGTTGAGGTTGCGCGATGATGAATAAATGTAGAAAACAGGATTTGATGCATACTCAAAAGCACATTACCGGCATTAGCATTTTATTATATATGGAAATGATAGAAGGAAGACATTTCGCTTGCCAAGAAATATTCCTACAATAGTGTCTCATAAATATAACGTATTGTTAAAATAAACAAAAGCGCAATGCATAAATGTCGAGGCTTATATTCACGACAGTTTTGTTATATACCTTATGAATTATGCGATGAATAAATATCTTTTCTTAACACTTTGTAGCGTAGGTGGTAAATTGTGTTTAAATTGTACGATGATGTTGCACTTAATCCTTGTGTGTTTCTGATGTGGGCATCATTAGGCAACGAAATCCGAATTGGGAATTCTTCTCCTGAAAAGGTCAAATGATTGATGGAATCTCAACACACGTGCTTTATGCTCGAAAGAACAAATGAACGAGAACGTACCGAAGAATAAATTTATCTACTTAAGTGGTGAACTGTTGAATGAAATTCTATTTTGGACGCAGCAACCAAGGACAGTAGACGCCCTAGAAACATTAATTGGAGACGACTGGATAAAAGTTTTGTTGTCAACTGATCGTTAATAGGAACTGATGGGATAAAATTAAGTTCCTCAATAAAAAATATAAACTGCTTTATTTTTGGATTGAATTAATGGCATTGGTAATCGATTTTGAAGACAGTTCTGTAATCAACAGCGCTGCATTATAATCAGCTTCGAGTCGAAACTTTCCAACAAGTTTTAAATTTACTTATCATTAAGCTGTTCCAGTAACCGTCAATAATAAAAAACTTGTTAATCAAATAATCATTTTATATTCACTTGAAAAGTTTTATCTATTTTTCACTATTATACGATGATAAATTATATATAAATCTTGCAGGAGGATAATTTAGCTTTTGATTTCATTATTTAACTTCAATTCTTTAATAATACTAGTTTTTTTGTTCTTTTCTGTACATAGCGTAATGTAAAAGGTAATCAAAGGAAAAAGTAGACACTTTACATTACTACAAAGGGTAATTATAAAATCTTTCTCTGTATTAACACTTTTCCGCATTTCTTCTAAAATAATAAAGATAGTGCTCTAATGCAGAGAGGATTTATCATCATTGGCATTGTATTGTAAAAATTGTATTCAAAATTCTATTAATAAAGTTATATAAGCAAATATAGTATGTGATTGACTTAGTATAGAACTCTCAGAAAAAAATATAGTAGATACAGTGTTATTATTTTTTTCCTAGCGAGCTCTTCAGGAGATAAATATTCATACATGCCAAATTTTTATATTAAATGTGTTACCTTTTAGGAGATTAAATTTATCAGCAAATATTTGTTTGATCTTGATTTTGTTTGTCATCTTTGTAGTCCTTTCACCAAATCACAAAAACAAAGTTTATTTCATTATGATTGTGAATACTAAATTCAAATAAAATTAAGCCCATAAAAAATACTAAAAGATCATAAAACATAATTATGATCATTCAGTATTTTATATTTAAATGTTTGTACTGGGTTTCACCATGGTTGTACTAGTTAGAGCTTTGATTTTCCAACCAAAAGTTTTTAGTTTGATACCAACTTCGGATAGTTTAATGTCGAGCAGTAATGACATTGGTTTTCACTACTGCATCAAATAAAAAAATCATCAGTAATAGAGAAATTCCAATGATAAAATATAACAAAAAGAGATAGGTCAACATTGATTTGCATTCTAAAATGCCACATAGTTGAGAAAATTAATCAAACCAACTTATAGGACTTTTAAATTAAGTTATTGTTGTGATTTGTACGGAACCCATAGAAATGTAAAAAATGTACTTATTATTAAAATCTCTATCAAATATCCAATAATTTGATGTGTATATGTGTAATGATTATTTTTAACTAATCAGTAAATTTTCGTTTCGTTATCAATAGAAATCTAATGTTTTTTTTAATCATTCAAATCGGCTGATCTCGAAATCATTGACGAACAATTGTATCCCCGCCTAGACTCACACACAAACACATCATTTTTTTTTCTGAAGTATGTCAAAATGTTCAGAAACCTTTGAAACTTTGATTTTTTTGCGATTACTATAACTTACCCTAACGGAAGTTAAAAAATGTTTATATTGAAGGACCATATACCTACCAAAATTACTTGAGATATTAAAAGTTATATTGGTCAATGTTTATATAATTTTCTGTATTTGAGAAAACAAGTATTTCATAATAATCGAGTGTTCACCACACAGTACCCTTGTTGAATGAATTCAATATATCCTTCTCAGTATTTTTAAATATTCATATTAACTATCATGTATTCAACGATATTCCGCATAACGAGAAATTTCCTCCTTTTATTACGCCGGGGCATCTTATACGGGAATACCACATTTGAAGTATTTCAATATGCTCCCGTCGCGCGGCATGTCTATTCAAAAATCTATAAAAAATAAAACACATAACTATAGGGGTGGTCCAGGGTGAGTCACATGACGAGGACGAAGGAATATATTTGCGGAGGAATATGTATATTTGGAGATGGAGCACTCAAGAACGCATTTGAATCCATTTTGAAAACACAAGTGATACTTGAACGACATCCGCATATGGATTGAAACAAAATGCCATATGTTACTTGATAGTCGGATAGTGGATGAAGAATATATTTTTAGGGAATTCAATATGTCAGAAAATTTAATAAAATGTATAATTTTTTATGAATTGAAATTATATTAGGATATGATTATGTACGCAAAGATTTTATTTCCGCAATGGATCAACAAGAAGAACCTCAGGTTTACTCTTCTGGGATTTTGACCAAACTTCGCATGGCGATAGAGTTGATAGTCAAACCGAACACCTTTAAATATTATTGGTCTATAAGAAGCGGTTTAACTATAAAAATTAATTAAAACTTGAAAAATTATCCGCGCTGTCCACCGTAAAAAATTATAATGAAAATAATAAAAGAAATGCAGCATTTGCGCCGTGTATGAAACATAAGTTTATTGAAATAATTTCTATGTTATTCTTAGTTTCTATAAATTTTTTAAAAGTAAATGGAAAATATTTTTTAAGCAAAACATATATTACAGTGTTTAAAGAATTAGATTATATCGCCAGCAAGAAAGTAAAAAGAATACCATCAGTCAATGAATGTATATTAATTTTAATTACACGAAGTTCTTCAAACACAATTATTACATGATGAGTGAAGTTGCAAAAACAATATTTGTTTAGGCGTTGTTTAACATAATCCACTGTGTGAACGAATATTACAGAAGTTATTAATCAGCAATTACTTCATTTCTCTAATGAAGGTTTATTTCTAAATGCTAATTACAATGACAAACCGATCATGTCAAATTTGAAGTATGACTTCAATTATATAAATATTATACCTATTTTTAATGCTACTATAAATATATAATTTATAATTTATCATTATATAAATGTGTATAATGGTTGACACTAATAAATGTGTGCATCACGAGTGTTACCATATTACTAATAAATATTATTTAAAAATGTTATATGATGTATTTATATTTACTTATCTTAAATTTGCTACTTTGTACAGTAGCAAATAAGTTTTACTTCAATCGCGTGTGATCCTTACGCGCACTCTTTGTTTACGTTTGTGTTTCTTCAAAAGTGTTTCACAAGAAATTAGTGTAATATTTTTTTTTATTCAATTTATCTATGTCATTAGTTATTTTTATGCAGTTCAACAGATGTGCAGAGAAATAATAATTCATCTAAACACGTACTGACATGTTCTAAATTAAAAACATTACTTCGTAATGGATATGTAGTACTTATAAAATAATAAATGTAGATATAAAACTGAATTTAATTTTCAAAATGTATTCGTCGTGGGGGCCTCTGATTCTACATACTGAATGTCACAGTGGGGCGCAAAAATCGCAGACATTTGCATATATAATATTAACGTAGCCTTAATGTTTAACTCATGTGTCCATAGATTATTTAATGCGTGTTTTTATTCTGTATGTGACAAATTAGATTAAATTTTATCCATGACTTCTACAATATTTTATTCTTGACCAAGTATAGAGAAGAAAACGTTGGAACGACATTGGTGTCATATCTCTTTAAATTTTGTAGCTTTGTGTTCTTTCTCTCGAGCCAATTGATATTTTAATCAGTATAATAATTTTCTTAATCCAATATATTTCTTTCACTAAATTATTCATGATTATTAACTATTCAATTTCGATTATGTAATTGAACTCCATCCCCAACTACTTTTGCCACGACGTGCAATATAATTTAATTCAAATATATATCCTCAACATTTACGTTATTGTTCGCGCTATATTTGAAATTATATACGATAAAATTATTATCGTATTCTGAGTAAAATATTTACAATTTTAGCGCTAAAATATTATTGCCGCCGGTCTATAAAACACGTAAATTCATATAATAAAACACGACGCTTGTTATATTTATTACTTCAATCGCGCAATTATACAATATAGAGCAATTTTTATTGCTTATTGAATGTTTCAATAAAATTATTTGCGCAATATTTATTCCAGTAACTACAAAATTATATTTGCATTTGCTGTTTTTATTAGTCTATATTTGTTTGGCTTTGAGGTGACTTACCAGAATAAAACGAAGTTAAACATAACATTTCTTATGCATATTGTACACCATATAATTCATTGTAATTATTGATTTTGACAATTGATAGATTTAATGATGGATAATGTTTTGTTGAAAAATTGCGTTTATGTATAAATTATCAATTAATTTTACATGAATTGATCAATATTTGAACAAAACGGATTTTTTTAAATTTTATGTTTCTTATGAATTTTCTCCATTTGTTTAAGATTTATAAAAATACCTAACTATTTTAAATTTAAGAGATTTAAGATTAAGATTTTAATGATATATGCAAAATGAATTCTATAAAAACTTACTGGCTTAAATAAAATTTCAATATTTTGCTAAACACACGAACTTTGTTTTAAAAATTTTTACCAAAGAATAAAGGGATTCATAGATATTTAAGGAATAAAAACCAAAAATGAAGTGATTTTTTAAGTTTTTAAACATTTTTTTAAAAAAAATACCAAAATGTTAATTGCATTATGAAGTATGTCTAAAACAGATATGTACTTGAAATTAAGAAAACAAAAGCAATTTTAAAACCACAGTGAATTATTATCCTCACCACCATCTATCTTCATCAATTTGTCAATTTATGATCAAATCCATTGGTTTCATTAAACAACGTGAATTGCAAAAGTACTATAATACTTTGTGTGTATCGGCGAATGCTGTTCAATATTTCAATTTATTGAAAACAAAAGAAGTGCTTACAAATGTTCTCTAGCTGCAAAATGCCCTAGAATCGATCAATCAATAGCTAATACCCATTTGTAAATGTTGAGCACACGTAACCATTCGTCACGATGTATAAGTTCAAGTAATGAATCGATTCTACTTCCTTATAGTAACATGGAAGAATGAACTTACGCATTAAGGGGAATGAAATTATATAAATTATTTGAAAATAGAGATAGAAGCGAGTAAGATTATTTCACTGAGTTTGCTATAAATTTTCTTGAATCTTGGGATTTAGTAATCAACATAGGTTTTCTTTATTACCCAACGTTATTTCCTATTTGTAATGATAATTTCAAAAATTTTGCAGTGAAGCCCTGAAGGGCTATTTTCACTAACAAACATTTTTGTTCTACAATTTTCAAGTAAATTTGGATATCTCTACTGCTTACTGAACCGCACCCTGAAAATGCATTTTTCCCCATGTCTCTTTTTTGATGATACTGCATCAGAATACATCACTGACCATAATATCGGGCAGTCGTACCCAGACAATGTTAACAGATATCCCGAATAATATGCGAATGTTAAGGGTTGAGGGACATGGATATGCACCCGAGTCATTTCACAATCGTCAACGAGGCGAGGGCTGCAAATAATGGACTATGCGGGTATGTCCTACACCGTTTGCACATACCATGCAGATACTTGAACCTGCTGTGTACTGTCTTATTATGTAACGAAATTTATGCACTGACACTTAATCGCATTGGTTAATATAATATATAACACACGACGCTTGATAAAAATAGTTTGTTGTGAAAAATCGTTCTTTGTTGCCAGTAGGCCATCATTTAGTAGAACCTCAATTTCATCCACTTTGTCTTAATTTTAGATAAATTGTTTATCCACTGTTTTTCAGAATAGTGCTGTCTTTCTTTGTCTTTTGTCTGGTGTTTCAATTCCCTATAAATTTTATTTCTCTTCTCTCACAAGTCGTATGTCATCTTTTTCCTCTAATCCTTTTCATGATTTCACTTTTCTATAGTTGCCTTCATCGTCCAAAAGGCACTTTTGTTCAATAACGCTCGATTCAATTTACTTTACCTATGACAATCATGTCAACTTAGTATTTTTAGATCATTGATAACTCATTTAACATTCTTTCAGCTAATCACATTTTGTGAAAAAAATCTCGAATAGATAACGAATCACAGTTTCCTGCTTCACCAAATTGATGATTAAAATGGGTATATTACCATCGATCACCTAGTAAAAATCTAGTAAACTATATCGAAAAGAATATATAGGTATATAAATATTTGTTTGATTATCTATTACGTAAGATATTAAATCGATTTTTTATATCTTTTATTATGTTATAACTTTTACTTCTATTAAAAATAGCTTTAAAACTACAAAATCTTCTGATCATCGTCAAAAGATTGACAGAGATCATTGTACAATAAATTTGATTTTCAACCTGGTCCTGGTTCTTTGTCCAATGACCTGGCAGAGTTCTTTGTCCAATGAGTTAGGGTAATCTTTGAACCGACTTTTGAACATTTTTAACCGAGTTTGTATTTCATCGTATATCGTACTGATTTCGGCGTCTTTATGGATCACCCAATTTGGAATATGTTTCGAGGCATTCAAAATTTCTTTTAGTAATTTATTTTGTCATCTTTGAATTTTGGACTTTGATTGATTTGGAACTCGATCCTCAATGCCGTATGTCCAAATGGTTTGTACAATTGTTCACAAAATGCAAAAATATACGTACTCAGAATTACGTCCAATGATGCACCTCTTTACAATGACGACAAAAGCAAAAGAAAAAGATATATTGGATTTGAAATTATTAGTAAACTTATAATAGGTTATTAGATTTTTTTTCAAATTCTGTGAACAACTTACTTTAATTTTGATTTGACAAATTATAATAGCCCTAGTTAAGATGTTCAGTCATCCTATTTTGATACTTGACTTTACCTGACTACCTCATTTTTGATGAAATATTATTAGAGTTTAATGATGAATTTGTTTATTTCATTTAATTCTGAAGTAGTGATGATTTTTCATTATGATTTTGAATATAGTTCTACTACAAATTAGGTATATATGCAACTGCTAAGGTAGTTCAATAGATATTGAAATTGGGAGTGTTATCTATCATTTATCATTTGTAGCTAATTTTGTAGATTTGCAAAACTAATTTTTATTTTACTGACTCGTATTGTTACAGATATTTATTTCACATTGGTCAAAACTGAATTTAGTTTTATTATTTGCTTTGCCCGTCTTGTTCAGTGGATGTATTCATGCTCTTCTATTTCGGGGTAGGTGTCAAAACTTCAACGGATTCAGAAGTGGAATGTCAGGAAGTTTGTCGTCAGCATATTTCTGACATTTTGATTAGTTAACTTATGAGGTCATGGAAATTTAGTGTTTGAAAATGTTTTATATAAATACTATGCATTAAACGATAGGATTGTAAAAATTACTTCTACATCATTATTGATCTTGAGCTAATAGTCTCAGCTGCTTTTTGTACTTAATGGATAATTAAATTTAGCCTTCAGTGCACAGATAAAAGAACAATTGTTTACAACGATTATATCAATTTGGAAGCGTTCTAAAGAATACAAGATTCCACTTTCAAATTTTTACCAGAGCACTTTAAAACAATTACTGTTATGATGTATTGTAGAAGCTAACGTTTATAATTGCAAATTATATAAATACAAAGCGTTTCCGCATTTTGATAAATTTGTAGAAATTTCATTTAATGTTATGTAATTGTGAAGCATTGCTAATTTAACAATCACGACTTACTATACTTTATTTATTAAACTTTTTAATATACATTTTTATTATAAGGATCTTTAATTATGAATCTTGGTCAGAAATAAGGATCATATTTACCTTCAGAGCAAATTTATAAGTATGATGAATTATTGGATATTGTGTTCTACAATTAACAACTTGCTAAAGATATTGGCAATATGATCTTGATACTTTTTTGTTCTCATATAAAACACGACAAAAGGACGTCGCAGGACATAATATGAAAATATATGAACACATTTACAACAAAAAATAGTTTGTTATATCAATTGCAAACAATGATAAATATTGATTTATGGTAAAATTTTAAATATTTTTTGTGGGATTTTTGTTAACAGAAAACATAATTTTCTGCATAAAGAGGGATAAATTGAAAAACATTGCTAAATATCTTCAAATTATTTATTTAATGTCAAGGGTAATTTTTTAACTTATTATAATTTTACCTAAATAAAATATTGAAAATTATTTTTTGTTAGTGGATTCCCTTCTAAAAAATCCGTAATGATAAAAAGTAAATGTGGAAATATTTTTTATTATTATGAATAATTATAACCCCTTGGATGTTACATAACATTTCATTAGAGGTTGTGGTTCAGCAATCAATTTCTGATCGGAACAAGTATAATATTAGAAGTTGCAATATCAAATATTAAATCGGAAATGCTGTTCAAATTTCCTGAATAGATTTGATAATTTGGTGTTACCTTGCCCTTTCTCGTGTATTTTATCTATGTGGTTTTCTATCTATAATTTTAAAATATATAGTTAAACTCCAAGTCGATTGAGAGAATAATAGCGTGAAAGATTTTTTATTGCCATTTTACACCGTAATGCCCAAAATGGGCGAAATTGAAAACATGTTTTTGATCTATATTTTCAATTGAAAATTGACATCGCTGCAGCACGATATCAGGTTGCCAGAGCGACTTGAATTCACGACCCCGTCAGTTACATCATTACGCCATGGAATACCTTATAAACAATATGTATATTTAATATAATATATTGTGGAGTTTAAATAATAATAATCCTCCATTCTTATATTCACTTTGTTCTTGAAATGTTATGATTTCATTTCATGGTTTCTGATGATATTATTGCACGTAAAGTGTCAAGTTTTATTCGCATGTAAAGCTGTTCTTTCATTCACCGAGCTGGGTCTAAGCCAAATGGAAGCGAAATTAACTACAATAAAACGTAAGAGAAACTGAAACATTTCCTTTTCTTCAAATCGTTCTCCCGAAAGAAAAACGTGTTTTTAAGTAGAATCCAACCAGCGATACATCTAAAAACACTTAACGCTCTCTTCTCCTTATATATAGGTCAAACATATAAAAAAAAGTTTTTAACGAACGCTCAGTTCCTGATCCTCCTTCTTGCTTTGGAGCATGCAATGCGAGCCTTCGTGTGCTCATCATAATTCGCTAAATGTACTATTAACACGTACGTTGGTACAATTCACCCCATCTTTGGGGGATAACACCCCCGAAAACACTTACACGGTATGTGAGTCACATTTAAGTTATACTACCCTTAAGAATATTACACGCACAGCTATCTAGCTAACACTTAGCTCCCGGTTAATGGCCGCGCCGAAACTTACGGCCTGTTTAAAAGGGGAGCAAGAGATTTATTCGACGCGCAGAGTCTTCTCCTCTGACTTCAGTTCAGTTGACGTCAGAGGTACCCAACTGGCTGAAAAGTCAAATCAGAAACGAGGAGGAGGACCACCTACGACTTACGACTTTGATTGCTTATCGATTGTTACCGAGGAAATTCGCAGCTCTGCACCAGCCATGATTTATGGCCAAAGGGATTAATTTAATGTTTTTAGAGCGTGTACGAACTTTTCGATTTGATTGATTTACTTTTTGTCAGTCAGCTCGGCCTGATATTTTATAGTACCTCCGCGCTTTATATATAGGTCAAACGTATAATGGGAATATTTATTGCTTTTATCTTGTTTTTTTTTGCGGTGATGAACTTCAACGTGAGAATCATATTTTGGACTAAATCTTTTAGTAATTTTTTCTAACGAGTAATAAATTCTCTCTAACCAATACAAATCTTTATAGTTTAATTGTTTATAGTTAGTATTATTGTTGTACAGTGATTGGAATTCAAGAGTTTTATGAGCTGTTTTGATGACTCAACTAACTACACGGTTTTATAGAAGGCAACCCAACAGTTGGCCCATCTCTATGTGATGAACTTTTATTATCACAAATTTTGTATTGATGTAGCAATACCGGATAAGGGCTTTTTACCTTGTTACCATATTGCTATCTATATTTTCAAATTGAACCCTATGCCAATACTGCTTGACATCAGGCGGGCTCGAACCTGAAACTTCCAATTAAAATCTCATTTCTCTAACGATCAAAAAAAAAATACCAAAAATGAAGTATTTTAGCCAAAAAAAGTTGTATCGTGCAATTCAAGCAGTTTGTTAACTTTAGGCTAGATTTAACATTTATATAAATGCAAGTGTGTACCCATGACCATTTGATGTGCATGCATTTTAATAATTTTTCATTTATTTTAATTAATTATGCTTTTCATTAAAATTTTGACAATCAAACTTGTAGCGGGAGGAGGTTTAGTAACTTGATTTTTTTAGATATAAATTGTAAGTAATAAATACTATTAAGCGAATTTATTTTAAATGAAAAAGTTTTGGTCAAAATTAATGAATAAAATAATTTTTACACTTTTTGAAACAATATACCGTTTTAGAAGGTCGTTTTTGTTTCCAAAAAAATTGGACAAGGGACAGCAAGCAAAATCAAAATTCGGTATTAAATCGGATCATGATTACTTCAATTTTTTGTATTTTTCAAAGCAATAACACGCTTTAAATGCAGGTTAAAATTAAAAATTTCTTTTTGATCAGCAAATCATATGATACGAAGTTTACGTAAAATTTGAGCGAAGAAATTCTTGTGAAACTGCGAATTTTCAAAAGCATTTTGATCAAGTTGCTTAATGGTTTATGGCGTTAAAATTGTTAATTAAAAATGAGAAAATTATGACGATAGCAAGCTAATTAATTGGTGAATTTTACTACGAATTTGCACGATAGAATAACATAAGAAATTGCAAAATTTCAAAATGAATTTTTGATGGAGTATTTTATAAAGATCACGTTTTGGTATTGGAAGTTACTATCTAAGGGTGTTTATAATAGATTACATTCTTTACCATGTTTATATCTTATTACCACAAAACATAGTCAAATATCGATCAAAAGTAATCGTATGAATAATATTGTTTAATTCTAAGAAACTCATATTGATTCTAGAACAATTGACAATATCGGCATCTCCAAGAAATATGTTATTGGTATCATATTGATTAATAATAATGCGCTCTTATTGCTATTTTCATCATTATCTTTACATTAAAGATTAAATAAATTACAAATATAATAGTGTATGTATTACAATCTTAAATATTACTTCTAAGAAACGTAATACGATCATTACCTAAATTGGGGTCACTTACGTACATATTGTGTATGAATTTCAATTCTCTATGTCGATTATTTAAATCGAATATGTAGAACATACAAAGGAACCGCAACGGTATTGTTACATTTACATTTGCATGATTGGAAAATATTGCCAGCGCTTTTGTATTTTTACAATTACTATTTTGATATATGTATGAAGTTTAAATCTGTAGGATTAGTAAATATATTTGTACAAACGCTTTATTTTATTCGCAGAACTAAATGCACATGATTTGAGATATGTGATTGGTCCAAACATTGTGTCATTCGTGCGAATATGTGACAATTAATATGGAAGGATTTTAATTTATTTTATTGATTAATATACTGTAATAACTACATCGTTTGATTTATTGGAGTATTTATTGGTACTGGAATTATGGTTTTGTAAATGTTATGTGTTTGTTGTGTTATGTGTACGTTACATAAAATATTTTAAGATATTGCAATTATTATCAATTACGCTTTTTAATGAACTATAAGCAACAATAACAAATTAGAATTCTCAATAGTGTAACTCAGAGTGATAATTATTCAAGCAAAGTCGTCACACTCAATGTCGTCTATAGACGACACTAGTGCACACTGGTTGTCTATGGACGACATTAGTAGCGAAAGGGTTAATGTCATTCATAGTGCCACTATATATTCCTAATTGGATCTAGTTTATATATCTAGCTCTATTCCAAAACAATCGTACATGTTTCGTTTAACATTTATTGAATGGCCAAGAGAAAGAAAGCTTCTTTTTGCAAAGTTTTGAATCATTTTGGTTATTTCTAGTAACAAAAAGTTTTAATTGTCCGTGGCTTTGTGGTAAGGGCTTTGTACTTGTAACCGCAGGTTTTATGATTTATTCTCGCCTTGTGGAATTTGATACCAAGGAGTAGTGATATCAAGGAGAAGTGATTTTCAAGTTTTTTGAAATACTGATCTAATATGCTTCCAAGTGTAAATAGCCTTCTGGGGCATTGATGCAAAATATCACATCACTATTGGAAATATCTAATATTCATCCCATCACAAAGAGAAAGAACAACCTTTGAGATGCTTCCTAATAATGTTTGATTATAAGGAATTGCATCATAGCAGCTTCTAGAATACTAAGAATAGTTCTGGTTGCTGTTTTAAAAGAGCAATTTGAATAAAATACATTAATTTTACACAATCCCCAATCAAGACCCATCTCAACTTTTTTTACTTAATTTTCGTAATGCAAATCGTCACAGTACGTGCCCGCAATCCACATACATAATCTATCTATCTACAGCAAAGTCTATTCAATTTTTCCATTTAACACAACCATTGCTATTGAATTCATTTGCATTTGAATTGAATCTCATATCAAGATTTTATCGCGAGGTCTATTACTAAAATGGTGGCAGGCGGCGTTACACTTTCAACGGCTGAATTTAATCTCAAACAATTCGCGCCGTGTAAAATAAAGCCAGTGCATCAGAAATGAATTACCTTAACCGACATTTCACATGGGACTATCTCACCTCCGTGCCGGGGCGAAATGAATTCGAGATGATAAAAAGATATCTTGCGGTTAAAT
This sequence comes from Ctenocephalides felis, assembly GCF_003426905.1. Classification (NCBI taxonomy): domain Eukaryota; kingdom Metazoa; phylum Arthropoda; class Insecta; order Siphonaptera; family Pulicidae; genus Ctenocephalides; species Ctenocephalides felis. The sequence goes on from NW_020538040.1 coordinate 30,122,879, forward strand.
GCATAATTGTATATAATTAATTAATATATACACTTTTATGCATTCTTTCTCAAGCGTCAGCTAAATTAACATTTTTTTAAAATAATAGAAGAATAACTATAGTAATCAACAACAGCATTTGTGCATAACATAGCAAAATAATGGAAACTTTATTTTACTGTCATACAAAAGCGCCATAGTTGCAGAATGTTCCTAAATGTGGGTGAAAAATATTCTCTGGTAAAAAATAGGCAACGTTATGTTATGCTTCCTTCTTGGTACTAAAAACTGCGAAAATGTTCTATATTTGCTGTGCAAACAGGTATTTTACCGATAAAAGCCAAGTTCATGCATTTGGTTTTGTATCTAATTTGCCTAACAGCACAGCAAATACATTACAGTTTTACAGTTTTTAGTATCAAGAAATCAACGTTACCGAAGAATTGGTCCTATATGGAGAATAGTAATCAAAATTTTACACCAAATTTAGGAATATTCTGCAACGATGGCGTTTTTAAATACTAATATTTTTAAAATGAAAATTATTGTGCTATGTCATGGTCTAAATTACCGAAAAATTGGCTTCATTGAAAGATGTTCTTGGTTTCTAACAATATGACACAATCTAATGATAATTTTAAGATATTTCTATCATTATGAACAAAATATATTTAAAATTAAAAGTTATACTTCTAAATAAAATATTGAAGTCATAAATATTGAAGCAAAAGTTGACACATTGGATGCTCTTTATGAGATATTTTTGAATGTAGTAATTTAGTATATCGAATCTTACATTTTTTGGTTCATGTATATGATCATTTTATTAACAAACGCCTACTTAAAAACATTAATTGAATCATATGCATCAAATCGAATGTGGCAAAGTAAACATGTGCCATCTTATAGTAGATTTTATCTAATCTATTTTATCTAAATATGTGAACATTATTTTTCTTATATTTTATATTTTTTGTGCTCGTTTTATCAGCCTTTTCATTACGATATAATTACACTGTTATTATTATATAATATAATTTTAGTTTATGAATGAGACTAACCTTCAAAATAATTGGATTTTTTTGGCTTGATGATTCTCTTTTATGTAGCTCTGAACAAAGTCCAAAAGTGCTGAGTTAAACTTTTGCTCTTTTGCATTTTCCATGAATAACTTTTTTCTAATTATAGTAGAACACTTTTCTGAGACAAGTGTGATGTGGGCGAAATTTCCTATAAATCGGTAAAAATTAATTGTTTGAATAGGTACTGAAGGCAAATTTATGATGTATTATGATTTATGTTTTCAATTGTTAATGATGATGTTTATTTTAATTTTTTTAATATGTGTCCAAACAGTTAAATTATGAAGATTATGTTTGTAATTTGTTAAAAAGCATTTGGATTGGAAAAGATTTTGGAAGACAATGTATTTTGGGTAACACAGGCTACCTGGTGTAGTACAAATTAAATTCTGAGAAGATTTTATAGAAAAATCGATATGCTTTCAGATTGAGGATGTTGCATATCTAAATTGTTTCAGATTTATTCACTCTGTTGATGTCAGTATAAATACATATCTGTTGTTTCGGAATAATTAAAAAAAACGCACTTTATGATATTTTAAGAAAACACATATTTTATCTTTTATATACTAATGTGCTCTTTATTGCTGAATTCTTTTCCGATTTACAAGTTGCGATTTATGAAATTGTTAAACGAGATTTAGTGGGATCAGATTGGCAATCTGCTAGAAGCATATGGCATACATGTTTGAAGAAAATTCTAGAAGTTCA
>NW_020538040.1:30125650-30157496 GCF_003426905.1 Ctenocephalides felis
GGACATAATTGAATTGAAGTATTTCGAACTACTTGTGAAATTGATTATTTAATCATTTATGGAATCATGAATATTGTTTCGTATTTTTTATAGTTGATTAAAAATTTAGTTTTTGTTTTTTTATTAGCGTTATCATCATTATGATCTAATATTTATCAGTTATGTTTTTATAGTCATTTAGCATATCACAAGGTGAACTCTATTTTTGTTCAGATTTTATACATAGAAGTATAAACGATAAGTATAAACGAACTCGACTATTTTCGATAAGTCATAATATTTACTAAAGGCTTTTGTTATGAGAAAAACTGATTGTAATTGTATCATGAGAATTTGAAAAAAAATAGTTCAGCTAAAAATATTATTCGTAAAGTTGAGGTTGCGCGATGATGAATAAATGTAGAAAACAGGATTTGATGCATACTCAAAAGCACATTACCGGCATTAGCATTTTATTATATATGGAAATGATAGAAGGAAGACATTTCGCTTGCCAAGAAATATTCCTACAATAGTGTCTCATAAATATAACGTATTGTTAAAATAAACAAAAGCGCAATGCATAAATGTCGAGGCTTATATTCACGACAGTTTTGTTATATACCTTATGAATTATGCGATGAATAAATATCTTTTCTTAACACTTTGTAGCGTAGGTGGTAAATTGTGTTTAAATTGTACGATGATGTTGCACTTAATCCTTGTGTGTTTCTGATGTGGGCATCATTAGGCAACGAAATCCGAATTGGGAATTCTTCTCCTGAAAAGGTCAAATGATTGATGGAATCTCAACACACGTGCTTTATGCTTGAAAGAACAAATGAACGAGAACGTACCGAAGAATAAATTTATCTACTTAAGTGGTGAACTGTTGAATGAAATTCTATTTTGGACGCAGCAACCAAGGACAGTAGACGCCCTAGAAACATTAATTGGAGACGACTGGATAAAAGTTTTGTTGTCAACTGATCGTTAATAGGAACTGATGGGATAAAATTAAGTTCCTCAATAAAAAATATAAACTGCTTTATTTTTGGATTGAATTAATGGCATTGGTAATCGATTTTGAAGACAGTTCTGTAATCAACAGCGCTGCATTATAATCAGCTTCGAGTCGAAACTTTCCAACAAGTTTTAAATTTACTTTATTTTAAATTATCATTAAGCTGTTCCAGTAACTGTCAATAATGAAAAACTTGTTAATCAAATAATCATTTTATATTCACTTGAAAAGTTTTATCTATTTTTCACTATTATACGATGATAAATTATATATAAATCTTGCAGGAGGATAATTTAGCTTTTGATTTCATTATTTAACTTCAATTCTTTAATAATACTAGTTTTTTGTTCTTTTCTGTACATAGCGTAATGTAAAAGGTAATCAAAGAAAAAAGTAGACACTTTACATTACTACAAAGGGTAATTATAAAATCTTTCTCTGTATTAACACTTTTCCGCATTTCTTCTAAAATAATAAAGATAGTGCTCTAATGCAGAGAGGATTTATCATCATTGACATTGTATTGTAAAAATTGTATTCAAAATTCTACTAATAAAGTTATATAAGCGAATATAGTATGTGATTGACTTAGTATAGAACTCTCAGAAAAAAAAATAGTAGATACAGTGTTATTATTTTTTTCCTAACGAGCTCTTCAGGAGATAAATATTCATACATGCCAAATTTTTATATTAAATGTTTTACCTTTTAGGAGATTAAATTTATCAGCAAATATTTGTTTGATCTTGATTTTGTTTGTCATCTTTGTAGTCCTTTCACCAAATCACAAAAACAAAGTTTATTTCATTATGATTGTGAATACTAAATTCAAATAAAATTAAGCCCATAAAAAATACTAAAAGATCAAAATACTAAGAGATCATAAAACATAATTATGATCATTTAGTATTTTATATTTAAATGTTTGTACTGGGTTTCACCATGGTTGTACTAGTTAGAGCTTTGATTTTCCAACCAAAAGTTTTTAGTTTGATACCAACTTCGGATAGCTTAATGTCGAGCAGTAATGACATTGGTTTTCACTACTGCTTCAAATAAAAAAATCATCAGTAATAGAGAAATTCCAATGATAAAATATAACAAAAAGAAATAGGTCAACATTGATTTGCATTCTAAAATGCCACATAGTTGAGAAAATTAATCAAACCAACTTATAGGACTTTTAAATTAAGTTATTGTTGTGATTTGTACGGAACCCATAGAAATGTAAAAAATGTACTTATTATTAAAATCTCTATCAAATATCCAATAATTTGATGTGTATATGTGTAATGATTATTTTTAACTAATCAGTAAATTTTCGTTTCGTTATCAATAGAAATCTAATGTTTTTTTTAATCATTCAAATCGGCTGATCTCGAATTCATTGACGAACAATTGTATCCCCGCCTAGACTCACACACAAACACATCATTTTTTTTTCTGAAGTATGTCAAAATGTTCAGAAACCTTTGAAACTTTGATTTTTTTGCGATTACTATAACTTACACTAACGGAAGTTAAAAAATGTTTATATTGAAGGACCATATACCCATCAAAATTACTTGAGATATTAAAAGTTATATTGGTCAATGTTTATATAATTTTCTGTATTTGAGAAAACAAGTATTTCATAATAATCGAGTGTTCACCACACAGTACCCTTGTTGAATGAATTCAATATATCCTTCTCAGTATTTTTAAATATTCATATTAACTATCATGTATTCTGCGATATTCCGCATAACGAGAAATTTCCTCCTTTTATTACGCCGGGGCATCTTATACGGCGAATACCACATTTGAAGTATTTCAATATGCTCCCGTCGCGCGGCATGTCTATTCAAAAATCTATAAAAAATAAAACACATAACTATAGGGTGGTCCAGGGTGAGTCACATGACGAGGACGAAGGAATATATTTGCGGAGGAATATGTATATTTGGAGATGGAGCACTCAAGAACGCATTTGAATCCATTTGAAAACACAAGTGATACTTGAACGACATCCGCATATGGATTGAAACAAAATGCCATATGTTACTTGATAGTCGGATAGTGGATGAAGAATATATTTTTAGGGAATTCAATATGTCAGAAAATTTAATAAAATGTATAATTTTTTATGAATTGAAATTATATTAGGATATGATTATGTACGCAAAGATTTTATTTCCGCAATGGATCAACAAGAAGAACCTCAGGTTTACTCTTCTGGGATTTTGACCAAACTTCGCATGGCGATAGAGTTGATAGTCAAACCGAACACCTTTAAATATTATTGGTCTATAAGAAGCGGTTTAACTATAAAATTAATTAAAACTTGAAAAATTATCCGCGCTGTCCACCGTAAAAAATTATAATGAAAATAATAAAAGAAATGCAGCATTTGCGCCGTGTATGAAACATAAGTTTATTGAAATAATTTCTATGTTATTCTTAGTTTCTATAAATTTTTTAAAAGTAAATGGAAAATATTTTTTAAGCAAAACATATATTACAGTGTTTAAAGAATTAGATATATCGCCAGCAAGAAAGTAAAAGAATACCCATCAGTCAATGAATGTATATTAATTTTAATTACACGAAGTTCTTCAAACACAATTATTACATGATGAGTGAAGTTGCAAAAACAATATTTGTTTAGGCGTTGTTTAACATAATCCACTGTGTGAACGAATATTACAGAAGTTATTAATCAGCAATTACTTCATTTCTCTAATGAAGGTTTATTTCTAAATGCTAATTACAATGACAAACCGATCATGTCAAATTTGAAGTATGACTTCAATTATATAAATATTATACCTATTTTTAATGCTACTATAAATATATATTTATAATTTATCATTATATAAATGTGTATAATGGTTGACACTAATAAATGTGTGCATCACGAGTGTTACCATATTACTAATAAATATTATTTAAAATGTTATATGATGTATTTATATTTACTTATCTTAAATTTGCTACTTTGTACAGTAGCAAATAAGTTTTACTTCAATCGCGTGTGATCCTTACGCGCACTCTTTGTTTACGTTTGTGTTTCTTCAAAAGTGTTTCACAAGAAATTAGTGTAATATTTTTTTTTATTCAATTTATCTATGTCATTAGTTATTTTTATGCAGTTCAACAGATGTGCAGAGAAATAATAATTCATCTAAACACGTACTGACATGTTCTAAATTAAAACATTACTTCGTAATGGATATGTAGTACTTATAAAATAATAAATGTAGATATAAAACTGAATTTAATTTTCAAAATGTATTCGTCGTGGGGGCCTCTGATTCTACATACTGAATGTCACAGTGGGGCGCAAAAATCGCAGACATTTGCATATATAATATTAACGTAGCCTTAATGTTTAACTCATGTGTCCATAGATTATTTAATGCGTGTTTTTATTCTGTATGTGACAAATTAGATTAAATTTTATCCATGACTTCTACAATATTTTATTCTTGACCAAGTATAGAGAAGAAAACGTTGGAACGACATTGGTGTCATATCTCTTTAAATTTTGTAGCTTTGTGTTCTTTCTCTCGAGCCAATTGATATTTTAATCAGTATAATAATTTTCTTAATCCAATATATTTCTTTCACTAAATTATTCATGATTATTAACTATTCAATTTCGATTATGTAATTGAACTCCATCCCCAACTACTTTTGCCACGACGTGCAATATAATTTAATTCAAATATATATCCTCAACATTTACGTTATTGTTCGCGCTATATTTGAAATTATATACGATAAAATTATTATCGTATTCTGAGTAAAATATTTACAATTTTAGCGCTAAAATATTATTGCCGCCGGTCTATAAAACACGTAAATTCATATAATAAAACACGACGCTTGTTATATTTATTACTTCAATCGCGCAATTATACAATATAGAGCAATTTTTATTGCTTATTGAATGTTTCAATAAAATTATTTGCGCAATATTTATTCCAGTAACTACAAAATTATATTTGCATTTGCTGTTTTTATTAGTCTATATTTGTTTGGCTTTGAGGTGACTTACCAGAATAAAACGAAGTTAAACATAACATTTCTTATGCATATTGTACACCATATAATTCATTGTAATTATTGATTTTGACAATTGATAGATTTAATGATGGATAATGTTTTGTTGAAAAATTGCGTTTATGTATAAATTATCAATTAATTTTACATGAATTGATCAATATTTGAACAAAACGGATTTTTTTAAATTTTATGTTTCTTATGAATTTTCTCCATTTGTTTAAGATTTATAAAAATACCTAACTATTTTAATTTAAGAGATTTAAGATTAAGATTTTAATGATATATGCAAAATGAATTCTATAAAAACTTACTGGCTTAAATAAAATTTCAATATTTTGCTAAACACACGAACTTTGTTTTAAAATTTTTACCAAAGAATAAAGGGATTCATAGATATTTAAGGAATAAAAACCAAAAATGAAGTGATTTTTTAAGTTTTTAAACATTTTTTTAAAAAAATACCAAAATGTTAATTGCATTATGAAGTATGTCTAAAACAGATATGTACTTGAAATTAAGAAAACAAAAGCAATTTTAAAACCACAGTGAATTATTATCCTCACCACCATCCATCTCCATCAATTTGTCAATTTATGATCAAATCCATTGGTTTCATTAAACAACGTGAATTGCAAAAGTACTATAATACTTTGTGTGTATCGGCGAATGCTGTTCAATATTTCAATTTATTGAAAACAAAAGAAGTGCTTACAAATGTTCTCTAGCTGCAAAATGCCCTAGAATCGATCAATCAATAGCTAATACCCATTTGTAAATGTTGAGCACACGTAACCATTCGTCACGATGTATAAGTTCAAGTAATGAATCGATTCTACTTATAGTAACATGGAAGAATGAACTTACGCATTAAGGGGAATGAAATTATATAAATTATTTGAAAATAGAGATAAAAGCGAGTAAAAATAATTCACTGAAAGTTTGCTATAAATTCCCTTGCATCTTGGTCTTTAATAATCAACATATGTTTTCTTTATTATCCAACGCTTTTTCATATTTGTAATGATAATTTCAAAATTTTTGCAGTGATGCCCAGGAGGGCTACTTTCACTAACAAACATATTTTTGTTCTACATTTTCAAGTAAAATCTGATATCTCTAAAACTGCATTTTTTCTCATGTCTCTCCATTTCCCATTGCATCAGAATACATCACTGACCATAATATCGGGCAGTCGTACCCAGACAATGTTAACAGATATCCCGAATAATATGCGAATGTTAAGGGTTGAGGGACATGGATATGCACCCGAGTCATTTCACAATCGTCAACGAGGCGAGGGCTGCAAATAATGGACTATGCGGGTATGTCCTACACCGTTTGCACATACCATGCAGATACTTGAACCTGCTGTGTACTGTCTTATTATGTAACGAAATTTATGCACTGACACTTAATCGCATTGGTTATTAAATAGTAGTAAATTTACTATTATCAAATCGTTGTTTGTTGCCAGTAGGTATCCATTTTTGTCTGGCTGGATCATATTGTGGTAGCACCTTAATTTTACCCACTTTTTCTTATTTTTAGATAAATTTTCTCTCAATTTTTTTCCAAGGTTGTACTGCTGTCTTTCTGTGTCCTGTGTCATATATATCATCTTTTTGCTCTAATCCTTTTCATGATTCCACTTTTCTATCGTTGCCTTCATCGTCCAGAAGGCACTTTTTTCAATAAAGGTTGAATCCAATTTACTTTATGTATGACAATCATGTCAACCTACTTATTAGTATTTTTAGATATTTGATAATTGAATTAAGATTCCGTCAGCTAATTTGCAAATTTTGTGAAGAAATTCTCAAAATGATAGCCAATCACAGTTCTTTGCTTCACTAAATTGATGATTAGAATGAATAATATACTCATTCCAATCATCAGTTTGGTAAAGCGAAGAACTGTGTTTTGTTATAATTTAGAGATTTTTTCACAAAATGTCATCTTATCGATCATCTAGTAAAAATCTAGTGAATAATATCGAAAAAAATATCGATATATAAATATTTGTTATCCATTACATAATATATCTAATCAATTGTTTATACTTTCACTATTGTTTTAGCCACGTAGTTATGGAATTTATTAAAACTCTCCTTCGTTAACACAGGTTGTTGGATTATAATTTAACCCTTGTAGCTGTGGACTGTATTAAACACTGATTTGTTTGTATATTATGTATTTGCAGCAGTTCTAATTACAATAATTGATTTGTTACTAAGTTATAATGAAAGAAGATGTATTTATTTATTATTTACTGTACATGTTGTTTTGCGGACTTTACTTTTAGAAGTGAGCAATTAGTTCCATCAAAACACTCCGCTACCCCTTTTGCCAGGGGTAGCAACCATTCCGTGTAAAAGCTCAATGCCATGAACATTGTCACCTTCATGGCGAATATAATAAAACGAAAATACGTCCGAACAACTATATTATAACTCTTACACCTATTAAAAATAGCTTTGAAAATACAAAATCTTCTGGCCATTGTCAAAAATTTTGAGATCGATAGAGATTATTGTACAATAAATTTGTTTTTCTTTTCTCTGTCCAATGAGTTAGGGTGATCTTTGAAGCGGTTTTTGTACTTTTCTGAACGAGTTTGTATTTCATCGTATATCGTACTGATTTCGGTGTCTTTGTGGACCAACCAATTTGGAGCATACTTTGGGGCATCCAAAATTTATTTTAGTAATTTATTTTGACATCTTTGAATTTTGTTTGCTTTGGCAGTCGATTCTCAATGCCGTATGTCCAAATGGTTTAATCCAATGGCTTTGTACAATTGTTCATAAAATGCAAAAAGGTACATCTCAGAACTACGTCCAGTGATGCACCTCTTTACAATGATGCCAAAAGGAAAAGAAACGGATAAATTGAATTTGAAATTATTAGTAAGCCTAAAATATACCATTAGATATTTCACAAATTTTGAGAACAAGTTTCTTTAATTTTAATTTGGCAACTTCAAATTGCCTAGTTAAGACATTCTGTCATCTTATTTAAATACTTTACCTGATTGTGACTACCCTCATTTCTGATGGAATATTATTAGAGTTTAACGAAAAATTCATTTATTTAAATTCTGAAGTAGTCAAATGATTTTTTACTATGATTTTGACATGGTCCTATGCCAAATTAGTAATAAGCAACTGCTAAGGTAGTTCAATAGGTATTGAAATTGGGAGTGTTATCTATCATTCACCATTTGTAGCTAATTTTATATTATATCTGCATATTTGCAAAATTAATGCTTATTTTCTTGACTGGTATTGTTACAGATATTTATTTCACATTGGTCAAAACGAATTTAGTTTTATTATTTGCTTTGCCCGTCTTGTTCAGTGGATGTGTTCATGCTCTTCTATTTCGGGGTAGGTGTCAAAACTTCAACGGATTCAGAAGTGGAATGTCAGGAAGTTTGTCGTCAGCATATTTCTGGCATTTTGTTTAGTTAACTTATTATAACTTAGAAATTTTGTGTATGAAAATGTTTCATATAAATACTATGCATAAAACGATAGAATTGTAAAAATTACTTATACATCATTATTGATCTAATAGTCTTTTTTTGTATTTGATGGATAATTAAATTTAGCCTTCAGTGCACAGATAAAAGAACAATAGTTTACAACAATTATATCAATTTGGAAGCGTTCAAAAGAATACTAGATTCCACTTTCAAATTTTTACAGAACACTTTAAAACAATTACTGTTATGATGTATTGTAGAAGCTAACGTTTATAATTGCAAATTATATAAATATAAAGCGTTTCCGCATTTTGATAAATTTGTAGAAATTTCATTTAATGTTATGTAATTGTGAATCATTGATAATTTAACAATCACGACTTTATTTATTAAACTTTTTATATATACATTTAAGGATCTTAAATTATGAATCTTGGTCAGAAATAAGGATCATATTTACCTTCAAGCTAATTATTAAGAATGATGAATTATTGGATATTGTGTTCTCTAATTAACAACTTACTAAAGAAATTGGCAATATGATCTTGATACATTTTTGTTCTCATATAAAACACGACAAAAGGACGTCGCAGGACATAATATGAAAATATATGAACACATTTACAACAAAAAATAGTTTGTTATATCAATTGCAAACAATGATAAATATTGATTTATGGTAAAATTTTAAATATTTTTTGTGGGATTTTTGTTAACAGAAAACATAATTTTCTTCATAAAGAGGGATAAATTGAAAAACATTGCTAAATATCTTCAAATTATTTATTTAATGGCAAGGGTAATTTTTTAACTTATTATAATTTTACCTAAATAAAATATTGAAAATTATTTTTTGTTAGTGGATTCCCTTCTAAAAAATCCGTAATGATAAAAAGTAAATGTGGAAATATTTTTTATTATTATGAATAATTATAACCCCTTGGATGTTACATAACATTTCATTAGAGGTTGTGGTTCAGCAATCAATTTCTGATCGGAACAAGTATAATATTAGAAGTTGCAATATCAAATATTAAATCGGAAATGCTGTTCAAATTTCCTGAATAGATTTGATAATTTGGTGTTACCTTGCCCTTTCTCGTGTATTTTATCTATGTGGTTTTCTATCTATAATTTTAAAATATATAGTTAAACTCCAAGTCGATTGAGGGAATAATAGCGTGAAAGATTTTTTATTGCCATTTTACACCGTAATGCCCAAAATGGGCGAAATTGAAAACATGTTTTTGATCTATATTTTCAATTGAAAGTTGACATCGCTCCAGCACGATATCAGGTTGCCAGAGCGACTTGAATTCACGACCCCGTCAGTTACATCATTACGCCATGGAATACCTTATAAACAATATGTATATTTAATATAATATATTGTGGAGTTTAAATAATAATAATCCTCCATTCTTATATTCACTTTGTTCTTGAAATGTTATGATTTCATTTCATGGTTTCTGATGATATTATTGCACGTAAAGTGTCAAGTTTTATTCGCATGTAAAGCTGTTCTTTCATTCACCGAGCTGGGTCTAAGCCAAATGGAAGCGAAATTAACTACAATAAAACGTAAGAGAAACTGAAACATTTCCTTTTCTTCAAATCGTTCTCCCGAAAGAAAAACGTGTTTTTAAGTAGAATCCAACCAGCGATACATCTAAAAACACTTAACGCTCTCTTCTCCTTATATATAGGTCAAACATATAAAAAAAGTTTTTAACGAACGCTCAGTTCCTGATCCTCCTTCTTGCTTTGGAGCATGCAATGCGAGCCTTCGTGTGCTCATCATAATTCGCTAAATGTACTATTAACACGTACGTTGGTACAATTCACCCCATCTTTGGGGGATAACACCCCCGAAAACACTTACACGGTATGTGAGTCACATTTAAGTTATACTACCCTTAAGAATATTACACGCACAGCTATCTAGCTAACACTTAGCTCCCGGTTAATGGCCGCGCCGAAACTTACGGCCTGTTTAAAAGGGGAGCAAGAGATTTATTCGACGCGCAGAGTCTTCTCCTCTGACTTCAGTTCAGTTGACGTCAGAGGTACCCAACTGGCTGAAAAGTCAAATCAGAAACGAGGAGGAGGACCACCTACGACTTACGACTTTGATTGCTTATCGATTGTTACCGAGGAAATTCGCAGCTCTGCACCAGCCATGATTTATGGCCAAAGGGATTAATTTAATGTTTTTAGAGCGTGTACGAACTTTTCGATTTGATTGATTTACTTTTTGTCAGTCAGCTCGGCCTGATATTTTATAGTACCTCCGCGCTTTATATATAGGTCAAACGTATAATGGGAATATTTATTGCTTTTATCTTGTTTTTTTTTTTGAGGTGATGAACTTCAACGTGAGAATCATATTTTTGGACTAAATCTTTTAGTAATTTTTTCTAACGAGTAATGATATTTACTCTGTCCAATACAATTCTTTATAGCTTAATTGTTTATAGTTAGTACTCTTGTTGTACAATAATCAGAATTCAAGGGTTTTATTAGCCGTTTTAATGATTTGACTTATGTAACTTCTTTATAGATGGCATTTCAAACAGTTGTCACATTTTTTATGTGACCAATTTCATTATTACAATTTCTGTAATACTGATGAACTGGCATTGATGCATTAATACCAATTGCTATATTTTCAAGTGAATGCCGATGTTACTACTGCTTGATATCAGGCTGCTCGTACCGTGTATAGAACCTGGAACCTTTGATTCAAATCTCATCGCTCTAACTTCTATTAACCTTCGTACTATATTGCTGTCTATATTTCTAAGTGAAAACCGATATCACTACTGCTTGACATCAGATGCTCAAAGCCGGCGTTGAACCAGGGACCCCTGATTCTAATCCCATTGCTCTAACCTCTTACCTACGGTCGAACATTTTATGATATATACCGAGAATGCAGTATTTTACCCAAAAAATAGTTGGAGTCCGCTTTTATATCATTCAATTCAAGCAGTTTGATAGCTTTAGGCTAGATGATTTAATTTAACATTTACCTAAATGCAAGTGTGCCCACGACCGTTCAGTGTGCATGCATTTTAATAATTTTTCATGTATTTTAATTAATTATGCTTTTCATTCAAAATTTTGAACAATCAAGCTTGTAGCGGGAGGATAGGTTTAGTAACTTGATTTTTTTTTTAATATAAATTGTAAGTAATAAATACTATTAAGGGAATTTATTCTAAATGAATAAATCTTTTGGTTAAAATTACTGATTACAACAGTTTTTATACTTTCCTAAACAATATATCGTATTTAGTAGGTCTTTTTTAGTAGGCAAAATCAGAATTCGGTATTAATGCTGCTTATAGAAAAATTCAGCACGTAACGTGAAAAGGATTGTCCTTGCAAATACCGGACCATGATTACTTTTATTTTTTGTATGTTTCAAAGCAATAACACACTTTAAATACAGGTTAAAATTAAAAATTTCTTCTTGATCAGCAAGTCATATGATACGAAGTTTACGTAAAATTTGAGCGAAGAAATTCTTGTGTAACTGCGAATTTTCAAAAGCATTTTGATCAAGTTTCTTAATGTATTATGGCGTTAAAATTGTTAATTAAAAATGAGAAAATTATGACGATAGCAATCTAATTAATTGGTGAATTTTACTACGAATTTGCACGATAGAATAACATGAGAAATTGCAAAATTTCAAATGAATTTTTGGTGAAGGTTTTTAGTAAAGATCACGTTTTGTTATTGGAAGTTACTAACTTCCAATATTCTCTGCCATGTTTATGTCTTATTACCACAAATCATAGTCAAATTTCGATCAAAAGTAATCTTATGAATAATATTGTTTGATTCTAAAAAACTCATTGATTTTAGAACTATTAACAACATCGGCATCACCAAGAAATATGTTATTGGTTCCATATTGATTAATAATATTGCGCTCTTATTGCGATTATCATCATTATCTTTGTATTAAGCATTATATAAATTACACATATAACTTTGCGTATATTACAATCTTTAATATTACTTCTAAGAAACGTAATACGATCATTACCTAAATTGGGGTCACTTACGTATTGTGTATGAATTTCAATTCCCTATGTCGATTATTTAAATCGAATATGTAGAACATACAAAGGAACCGCAACGGTATAGTTACATTTACATTTGTATGATTGGAAAATATTGCCAGCGCTTTTGTATTTTTACAATTACTATTTTGATATATGTATGAAGTTTAAATCTGTAGGATTAGTAAATATATTTGTACAAACGCTTTATTTTATTCGCAGAACTAAATGCACATGATTTGAGATATGTGATTGGTCCAAACATTGTGTCATTCGTGCGAATATGTGACAATTAATATGGAAGGATTTTAATTTATTTTATTGATTAATATACTGTAATAACTACATCGTTTGATTTATTGGAGTATTTATTGGTACTGGAATTATGGTTTTGTAAATGTTATGTGTTTGTTGTGTTATGTGTACGTTACATAAAATATTTTAAGATATTCAATTTATTATCAATTACACTTTAACACAAACCACAATAACAAATTAGAATTCTCAATAGTGTAACTCAGTGTGATAATTATTCAAGCAAATTTGGTATACTGAATGTCGTCTATAGGCGACACTCGTGCACACAGGTCGTCTATGGACGACACTCGTAGTGAAAGAGTTAACGATTTTTATAATGTCATTATAATTTCGAAATTTGAGCATATTGGAGAATTTACATATCTAGCTTTATACTAAAATACATCTATACGTACACGTCTCATTTACCATTTATGGAATGGTCAAGAGAGAGAAAACTTTTTTTTGCAAAGTTTTGAATCATTTTGGTTATTTCTAGTAACTAAAAGTTTTAATTGTCCGTGGCTTTGTGGTAAGGGCTTTGTACTTGTAACCGCAGGTTTTATGATTTATTCTCGCCTTGTGGAATTTAATACCAAGGATTAGTGATTTTCAAGTTTTTTTAAATACTGATCTAATATGCTTTCAAGTGTAAATAGCCTTCTGGGGCATTGATGCAAAATATCACATCACTATTGGAAATATCTAATATTCATCTCATCACAAAGAGAAGGAACAACCTTTGAGTTGCTTCCTAATAATGTTTGATTATAAGGAATTGCATCATAGCTGCTTATAGGACATTTAGAACGTTCTGATTGCTGTTCTAAAAGAGCAATTTGAATAAAATACATTAATTTTACACAATCCCCAATCAAGACCCATCTCAACTTTTTTTACTTAATTTTCGTAATGCAAATCGTCACAGTACGTGCTCGCAATCCACATACATAATCTATCTATCTACAGCAAAGTCTATTCAATTTTTCCATTTAACACAACCATTGCTATTGAATTCATTTGCATTTGAATTGAATCTCATATCAAGATTTTATCGCGAGGTCTATTACTAAAATGGTGGCAGGCGGCGTTATACTTTCAACGGCTGAATTTAATCTCAAACAATTCGCGCCGTGTAAAATAAAGCCAGTGCATCAGAAATGAATTACCTTAACCGACATTTCACATGGGACTATCTCACCTCCGTGCCGGGGCGAAATGAATTCGAGATGATAAAAAGATATCTTGCGGTTAAATGCATAATTGTATATAATTAATTAATATATACACTTTTATGCATTCTTTTCTAAGCGTCAGCTAAATTAACATTTTTAAAAATGATAGAGGAAAAACTATGATAATTATCAATAACAGCATTTGTGCATAACATAGCAAAATAATGGAAACTTTTATTTTACTGTCATACAAAAGCGCCATAGTTGCAGAATGTTCCTAAATGTGGGTGTAAAATATTCTCTGGTAAAAAATAGGCAACGTTATGTTATGCTTCCTTCTTGGTACTAAAAACTGCGAAAATGTTCTATATTTGCTGTGCAAACAGGTATTTTACCGATAAAAGCCAAGTTCATGCATTTGGTTTTGTATCTAATTTGCCTAACAGCACAGCAAATACATTACAGTTTTACAGTTTTTAGTATCAAGAAATCAACGTTACCGAAGAATTGGCCTCTATATGGAGAATAGTAATCAAAATTTTACACCAACATTTAGGAATATTCTGCAACGATGGCGTTTTTAAATACTAATATTTTTAAAATGAAAATTATTGTGCTATGTCATGGTCTAAATTACCGAAAAATTGGCTTCATTGAAAGATGTTCTTGGTTTCTAACAATATGACACAATCTAATGATAATTTTAAGATATTTCTATCATTATGAACAAAATATATTTAAAAATTAAAAGTTATACTTCTAAATAAAATATTGAAGTCATAAATATTGAAGCAAAAGTTGACACATTGGATGCTCTTTATGAGATATTTTTGAATGTAGTAATTTAGTATATCGAATCTTACATTTTTTTGGTTCATGTATATGATCATTTTATTAACAAACGCCTACTTAAAAACATTAATTGAATCATATGCATCAAATCGAATGTGGCAAAGTAAACATGTGCCATCTTACAGTAGATTTTATCTAATCTATTTTATCTAAATATGTGAACATTATTTTTCTTATATTTTATATTTTTTGTGCTCGTTTTATCAGCCATTTTTCATTACGATAAAATTACACTGTTATTATGATACAATATAATTTTAGTTTATGAATGAGACTAACCTTCAAAATAATTGGATTTTTTGGCGTGATGATTCTCTTTTATGTAGCTCTGAACAAAGTCCAAAAGTGCTGAGTTAAACTTTTGCTCTTTTGCATTTTCCATGAATAACTTTTTTCTAATTATAGTAGAACACTTTTCTGAGACGAGTGTGATGAAATTGAAATTTCCTATAAATCGGTGAAAATTAAATTTTTGAATTGGTACTGAAGGCAAGTTTATGATGTATTATGATTTATGGTTCCAATTGTTAATGATGATATTTATTTTAATTTTTTTAATATGTGTCCAAACAGTTAAATTATGAAGATTATGTTTGTAATTTGTTTAAAAAGCATTTGGATTGGAAAAGATTTTGGAAGACAATGTATTTTGGGTAACACAGGCTACCTGGTGTAGTACAAATTAAATTCTGAGATTTTTTAGAAAATTCGATAAGCTTTCAGATTGAGGATGATGCATATCTAAATTGTTTCAGATTTATTCACTCTGTTGATGTCAGTATAAATACATATCTGTTGTTTCGGAATAATTAAAAAAAACGCACTTTATGATATTTTAAGAAAACACATATTTTATCTTTTATATACTAATGTGCTCTTTATTGCTGAATTCTTTTCCGATTTACAAGTTGCGATTTATGAAATTGTTAAACGAGATTTTAGTGGGATCAGATTGGCAATCTGCTAGAAGCATATGGCATACATGTTTGAAGAAAATTCTAGAAGTTCACCAACAACACTCAAAATATCCGTATCTCGCTCCGAAGTTTAATAAGGTCAATTTGACCCGGCTCAGTAGGTTTAATATTAACACCCTTTCATAGTATTCCTAACAAGAGCGTGTCTCTGACATTTGCTATTAAAATACGTGATTTAAAATACAGAACGGAAAGGTTATGCATACGAAGTAGATGCTCGATTCATGTCATATAGACTCATATAACTCGTTAACTTTCATAAAAATGAAATCAAAAAAGTTTGTTTTTTTCGTTGCTGTTCGATTTTTCATCACGGCCCGACGCGCCGCGGTGAAGTACCTGCTGTTTTGCTGATGATGAAAATGGAAAATATGTCAGCCTGTCATGTTACAACAGGAGACGTTTGCTTTCGAGATATTATTTTTGCGAGAGATTTAATGTAAATTAATGAAAACATCACTAAAGCTGCTTGTGGAATTGTTACTATTAATTATTTCTGGTTAGTTATTGCAGTACATTTTTCTTGCCACTTTTGTAACACAGTTTCTTGCAATCGATATTTTGTACAAAATATATTCAACTTCCCAATTTTTTGCATATCTTTACGTTTCAAAGGTTTTTGAACAATTAGGCATACCTTAAAAAATGGATGTATGTGTGTATATGTATGTTTGGATACAATTTTTATCCACGATTCGGGGTGCATGGATCAACCGATTTGAATGATTCAAAAAGCATTCGATTCCAACTGGTAAGGAGACGTGCTGGTTTTTGGTTGTTGGCCGAGGCAGGTCCAGCCGTTTCAAAGATACGGGCCAAAAAGTGCCAAAAATGGTAATTCAGTTTTTGAGGTAACGGAGCGTCCGATTTGAATGATCTAAAAAACACTAGTTATAACAAATGAACGATAGAAAAACAATTGTTAATGAATCATTGATGAATATTTATTAATTCTTAATTTTTTTGCTCTGATATTTAATTCTGGTATGGGAAGTTCGAGCAGTATGCCTTAAGGCACTATACCATACACCACTAGTTATGTTTTATTTTACGAGACAAAACATCAGCTTCATTTAATTATATTTTCAAGAAATATATTTTAACCCTTTGCACTCGGCGGGAAAATACATATAATTTTCACAATTTGCGAATGGAAAGGGTTAAGTTTTATTTCTGAAAACCAAACATTGTTAAAATATTTAAAACTTCATTTTCAATCCAAAACCAATAAGTTAATTCAAATTATTTATTTCCCATCAAATCTGCAAAATTTAAATAAGAAGTAAAAGTAGGTCAATCCTACATTTATCACCAACTGCAAAACGAAACATAAATAATCCATGATGATCAGCATAAACTGATGTACTATTTGCAATAACCGTGATAAAAATTATTTGCACCGGCTTTAGAATCGATAAAAATATATAAATATTTAATTATAATAATAAACTGTTCAAATATAAACAAAAATCATTCCATTAACAAATGCAAATATGTAAATGAAACGGTAATCCGTACGAGAGTTATGTAGAAACGTGCACAAGTAAGCTCGATCGATAAATTCAGCACGACTGTTTATTTTACGCAAACACATCATTAATAAAATTGTTCAACATTAATTGAATTATTTAATTAGTTTACATTTTAATTTACATTCGCCACCTTTGGCAATAATAATGCATGATATATTTGTGTGGAATGGTTATATACAGCAAATAAATTTCAATTACAAATTTATCATTGTCTAAAAATCTGATGGTGATTTAACAAACGTGCGCAGGAATATATAGAAAATTGCTTTTAGGATAGCATAGAGATATTTATATTTTACTGCAGTTTGATATAATAACAATTTTGGGCTTTTTGGTAATATCTGTAATTAATTTGATATTTTATACTTGTTAGGAGTTTCATTTAGTTCAAAGATTTATGTAAAAATATTCAATTAATAAAATATTCAAAAAACATTTAAATGTGTTCATTAATAAGAATCAGTGAAAATCGTTAAAGTAAATTTTGTTATATATATATATATATATATATATATATATAATATATATATTATATATATATATATATATATATATATATATATATTATATATATATATATATATATATATATATATATATATATATGGCTGTATAGGATGTATCAGGCAATATCAAGCCGATGAGAATAATAGAAGAAAAAATTCATGCAGTTTGAAAATTAAGTGCTTCCAAGTACAACCTACAGCTTTGGTCAAACTGCGACCATTTTTCGTTTATTGTGGTTAATTTTATTATTTTTGTTCATTTGAAATTTGGAACCATAACCGTAAACAACCATTCAAAAACTACAGTCAAAAATAATGATACAATTGCCCCATGTTTTCTAGAATTGTGAGTGAAACTTATAGCTACTCTTTTTTCGATGACGTCAAATCGTATTCTGAAAAACAAATCCGGGAGTATGTTCATACTCGTACCAAAAATCAAATAATGATTAAGATACGTAGAGTGTCAGTATAATATTTGCAATATCGTACCATATATCAATTATTGAACCGATTTAAATCTGTTTACATCAGCCAATTAAGGTTGATGCCTTAGACTGCACTTGCACATCGATCAAATATGAGCGTGTAATATCTTATTCAGTAAACTTGTGAGTAACTTTTGACGTGAAATTTATTCGGTTCGGATATAAGCCATATCGGTCTTAATAGCTCCTAATTGCTCGAATGTGTATCTTCGAGCGATACGTGTACCGTTCGCCGATAAGTGCGCGATGAAGCACATTATTATGCAAATGAGATGCTGCGAACCGATATTACATCTTGTTAATGATCTTACGTTGTGAATTATCATTATAGACATTGATCTGGTAATAGAATTACGAACGAATTTTTAATTTATTTGTTTGGATCCGACCAGGAAGACGTTTAGTTTTCAATCGGTATTACTTGTGAAAGTTTACGTTTCAGAATGCAACAGGCAATCAAGGGTCAGATATGTTTGTTGTAATTTTTTAAATATTAAATTACTGCTAATGTACCTGTATAAGTATAAGCAACTTTCATAGACATATGTTTTTGGTATATCTTCTACATATATAAAAATAAGTCGGATTTTCCTTCCTGACGATATAACTCCTGAACGCACGAACCGATTTCGACAATTTTGAATTCGTTGGAAAGGTCTCGGGTTCCGCAAAGTTTATATAAATTAGTGGTGCATGTCATCGTGCCTCAATGCAAATTGCTGGAACTTCACGCACCGTAATTAAAAATTTGAGTAATGACATTAGTGAGAATTATCAGAATTATGCTTGGTTAAGTCAACGAGCAATTCTTGCCGCAAAGAATAATGATGTACACGCACTGAATTTCACAATTCAATCAAAAATTGCTGGCGATTTGGTGACATACTAATGATTCCGACTGGTCTTCCGTTTGACTTCAAACGATTGCAATTTCCAATTCGCCTTGCGTTCGCAATAACAAGTCGCAAGGCCAATCGCTTAGTGTTTGCGGGATAAATTTCAAATAGATTATTTAGAAAATAATTGTTTTTTACATGGGCAGTTATACGTTGCCTGTTTACGAGTTGGAAAACCATCCGCTTTATTTGTGTTAACGTCAGACCAAAAAACAAAAAATGTGGTTTATTAAAGAGCACTTCAATGAAACGGATAATTTGCGGATTCACTTTCATTTACTTAGAGAAGTTCAACTAAAAAACACTTCATTTTTGTAATCGAAATAAATTCATTACTGTTGTATAATAAAATCAAATTTTTCCTTTTCAAATATAAAACAAACAAAAAATTTCTTCATCTTTCTCACGAAACCATCTGGTGGCGAAACGGAGTTCGTCGGGTTTGCTAGTTTTTTATAATTATAAGTTTATTACTTTAACAAATTTTGTACTCTCCATTAGTTTTTTACTTTAACAAATTTTGTACTCTCCATTAATTTTTTATGCAAAGTCCTGGGATTAGATTACGGTCATGCTCGCCATGCATTTATTTTTACCATACGCCATCTTTACCATTTATTTTTCAATACAAATTTATTTTTGGTTTGATTTCTAGATGAAATGCTGTACTAGCGTAATTAATTTAGATTAACCCTTTCCACTCGCGAATTGCGAAATGTATATATGTATTTTGCCGTCAGAACGGCGGCATCCGAATCGAAAGAGCTAATAATGGAACCACGCTTCACTTTCGTGAGTCACAGACTTCATAAAATTTATATTCGTTTTTTATAGATCACAGGATTTTTGCAATGTCAAGTTCAATGCAACATCTTGAACTTGTCGTAAATAAATCTCCACATCGTATTTGAATAAATTCATCCGCGACTCTCATTCGGTTAATTCCGTTAACGATTCCTCCCGGCTTATGCAATAATGTCTCCGTAACTTTGCCCTGGCACTTGTTAATTGTTTGATGAGCAAGATACTAAGTTCGCTTCACTTTGTCGCATAGAAATTCGAGAAAGTAGCGCTTCACTTGATAGTAGTAATTTGTTTATGTCTACATAATTATGGTAATCTTGAAACGTTTCTCACTACAAATAGTTTATCGTCAGAAAATGTTAACGACTAAAGCCAACAATAAAACATATTTCATATGTAATTACACGTTTTAATGATGGATAGAAATGAGCAAATTATTCAACAAGTTGTTTTTTAACTGGAGGGAAAATATATAATGGGTAATGAGACTCAACTACTTGTGGTCATTGATATTTTTTTGAACATGACACGTTGTTACCATATGACATGACTTTTGTGGATTTTATTGAAGAATTTTGTAATATAGAAACACTACGATACAATCACAGGGGGGGGGGTATTTAAACACAGAAAAAGTGCTTTACGCTGCTTTAGTGTTTTACACACAATTCTCCGGTAAAGTAGATCATAATAGAGCGTTGTCATGGCAACCCTATATTATGCTTATTTCTTGCTACTAAAAACTTTGTAAATGTTTTGTCTTAGCTTTCATGTGTAAAAAAAAGATACCTCATCGCAAACAAAGAGCATTTCCACAGTTTTTAGTACCAAGAAAGAAGCATAACATAGCGTTGCCATAACAACGCTATGTTATGGTCTATTTTACCAGAAAATTGGCCACTATATTTCAGCCCATTATTGACATCATTTCAAACGTTTTTTTCCTACCCAGATATAAAGTTTTACACATGTGCAACAATGTATGGTTTACCGCCTAATTTATCATTTCACCTTCAAGGCAGAATCATACAGTCCAATAATGCGAAACAATTTACGATTCAATTGTATATAATATAACATGTATATAATAAGAATTCAGGTTTGTGTTTTATGTATAAACCACCGATTGACCTATTGAATGATAGCATTGTTAAAGTTTACAATTGTAGATGTACCTTCAGATTTATGGGTTGTTTTATTATATCTTATTCAAATAAAGTAATAACAATTTTTCATACATCATGAAGAATGTTTTTATGGTCAACTAAATGTTGTGTGCGATTAGATTATACATTGTTGAATATTGTGAATTTATTAAATTAATATTTTTAACGTATAATGAATAATAATAATAATGAATGAGAAGAATATAATTAACAATACATTCTATCAAAATATTCATCTTATTGCAACAACATTTATTAATAATAAAGAAATTATTAATGCATTTAATCCTAAGGTCTAGAAGTAATATTTTAAAATCTTATAATTCTGTGAAATTTTTGCTAATTGATTTCTTAATTTTTTTTATATGTATGTATAATGAACTTTTTCGTAGTTTCAAAATTACCTTTTAATTTTATATGTGAGTAAAATTAATACAGTTTGTATTGCTTGCTTGCTTGAAAATACTGATACAATTTCTCACAAGGAGCACCTCAAGTTTACTCTTCTGGTATTTTGATGAAACTTTGCATGGTAATGGAATTGATAGTCAAACTGAATACTTTAAAATATTATAGGCCTATGAGAAGTGGTTTAATTATAAAAATTAATCAATGTTTAGACAAATAGGCCGTGGGAATATGTACGCCTACAGTGTTCCATATCTATGAGATCAATTGTAAAATAGACCAATGTTATGGAAAGTTTTCATACAAAATCGTACTAAATACTGTCAAAAACCATGTGGTTGCTGTGCATTCAGGTAGGTGTTTTAGATAGGAATCCTGATCTAAAGAACGCACAACTGGATTTTTCTGATATGGTTTAATAACATATGAAAGAAGTAGTATTTTAATTGTAAAACGTCTGATTGTACAAGCAAATACATGGCATTTTGACAATCTTTAGTACCATTTTGTATGAAAACTACTAAGCCTTGCTATACCATTGGTCGGCAGAATCGGCGCATGTGTCTCTTGGTTAGTTCAAGTGACAGTCTTCATCATCTATGTTATTTATATGTTGTAAATACTAATCTAATAATTTCAAGCCAAAAGCAGCTTATTTTTGAATGCCAAAATTAGAAGGAATTTCAAAATTTTAATGAAATTTTAAGGATACCACAAAATGTTATTTTTGATATTATCGTAAAATCAACAACTTTTCTTCCAAGAAGTTAATAAGGTACATGATTAAAATACTATCAAGATCAATAGAATATGCACCATAATCACCTTACCTACATGTATCAAAACACCTCCTTTCACAGCTACAAAATCTGCATTTAGAGCGAACCGATAAATATCTCGCCGAATTTCTATGTTAACAACATCTCCCCCACCTATGTTTAGGAATCATAAACGCTCGCGTTATATCCTTATTAGAACTGTTTGTAAGGCGTATAGCGTGACCTACAGTTGTAAAACATTTCCAAGTGACTTATATGGGCAAAATATCGTAAAGTGGAAGATATCCGTTACAGTGGTAACCGGTCAGGTCAAATGATCGGTCATGCGTGTATTCCACTCCGAAGCAGATCAGCGAGATTTGAATGTTACACCCACATACACCACCAGAGCACGACCAGTTTACATATTAGAGCAGAGACGACGGTTCCGGATTCTCCGACGGAGCGACGAAATACATTTCGAGAGACGAAAATGTGACACCGAAAAAAATATTCCTAGGTACATCATACGTACATTCGTCCGTCCGTCTGTTCGTTCATCCATTTTGAGGTCTTCTCATGTAAGACGTTTGATTTTTCTTTTTTTCTGAAAACTATTTGTTGATAGTCACAAACCATCGAAATCATTGACGACTTGCAGAGGAAGAGTACATACAACTTAAAGTCAAAACTCAAAACATGGAAGCATGAATCTATATCAACGAGATATATGTATAGATCTTTAGGGGTAGAGCGGGGCTTAAAGGTCAGCAGGTAGAAAGATGCATCATCATTGTATAAAAACAAGTTAGGAATTTTTTAACAATATTTGAAAGTAGAAGAAAAAAGATGTATAATCGGCCAACACCTTGATTCTTACGACGTCGCTATCGGGAGATAAACGGCCATGTTTGAAAGTCCACAGTAAAAGTACTTTCTTTCGTTGTTAGTTTTTTTGGTTGTGAGCACTGTTGTTTAGTTTACGAGACATTAAAATAATATGATGTTTTGTTGTTTTTAAATTAGAATCAACAAGTTTTTACATAACATCTATAGACGCTTACATAACGATAGAGTATAAAGGACCAACTAAATTATTACCCTGGCAAAGGTGTAAACAATAAAAATTTAGTAAATAAATAAGTGAATTAATTTACTAAAAGCATTTTATAAGATATAAATTCAATTAAAAGTTAGCCAACTCTGCTGATTAATATTTCTGACAAAATACTAGATCAAGGTTATATACAGTTTTATCGTTGTGAAAACTGTGCTAATGAAATTTTTATTTTGCAGTGGTTGAATATAGCTATTATTTTGTAAAATCCCTTTATAATCAAATCGGTTATGGGGTAAAAAGGGACATACGACACATTTTAGAAAATTAATAAAAAAACGAATTTCTTAAATTATGAATTAGCTGGAAATTTTATGGAATATAAATCGATAGTTGTTTGTTTGATACGTATGATATATTGTGATGTCATTTGATTCAGACAATATAATTATTCAAATTCAAATTGGACTTTGAGCCCCGCACTACCCTATATCGTACATACCTACGTATCGGTTGACTAAATTATGTTGTCATATTAATCTTAGTTCTATTTATCATTTTAAATGTATCTATTACAATGATAATATTTTATTAACTTGCCTGAAAAACAAACTCATCTTGTACAGAATATTTAATTGGCATTATGAACATTGTATACTAAAATTAAACAAAAAAGAACATATTAATACAACAGCAAAAGCTTCATTATATTTAGACGTACCTTTACAAATTCTATGTGTACTTCCAAGAATTCTGGGTTGTTTGCAAACCGAGTGTATTATACCTTTCGTTCTTTTTTATACAGTTCCAAAGGTATTATTAATTGTTTGTCTTCGCAGATTATTACAAATGACAAACGTTATTAAGGTAATCCTCATCTAAAATTAGAACGTCCGCATCGCACCACTTTCGTTTTTAATATTAAATAAATAACTCTCGACGAAGAAAAAGCTCTTCATCCGGGCGTTAATTGTCTGTCAAAACGGAGCAAACGAGGAAAAGCGGGTCGAACCGTTTTTCTAAAAATTCTGTTGACACTTTTCAGCAAAAGTCCTGCTGAATAATAAACAACTCCCAAGTATTTTAACTTGGGGCTCCTAATTGGATTCGAAATGAGATTTCGGTTATTCCATTTTCTCGATTCTAATCCCTTTCCTGCCCTCATTGAAAAAGATCTTTAATATTTTTAATTCCGCCGGAAGAAATTAACGCGAGGAAATTATACAACAATTTTATTTTTCATAAATATATATTTAGCATGAGTTAACGCCCCGTTTTGTAATTGGCGAGAAAAAGTGCTGAGATTTTTCTTTACTTGAATGGGTTGAAGTATCATTAGGATTAAAAATAACGAGAACTGAAATTGTTAATGATGAGCTGTGATTAGGTTGAGGATATCAATCATAATTTTTGCCTTGGCTTGAATAATGTTGGCTATTCTTATCTGTCAAAAATGAAAATTTATAATAAAGAAATTGACTAAGGTTAATTACTAAATAATTAGTACTTTATATTCATTGTGTGGGGGTTCAAGTGGCGTCATATACTTTATATCATTATCATTTTTTATGTATTTTTTTTTTCTTAACTTACTTTGCTTTCTATTTTCATGATTTAGAAAGATTGATAAATATTTTGGTTATGCAGTTTATAAAACTTTATAAAATAAAACCCTGTTAAAACGATTTTTCAGGAACCGATCCAAAAACGCGTTTTGTGGGAGGAATGGTATTATGCTTATAGTAGTGACTATTTGCTTCGAAGTGCAGGAAATGGCGTAAAGTGGTGTATTATGCAAAAATCATATCAATCTTGATCGTTTTAGCGGGGTTGGAGTTTGTTATAAATTTGAAATTTGCAGATGAGAGACGATGTGACTCTATATGGCAAGTTATAAGTTTAGGATAGGGACAATTTATTTCAAAGTGCAAGAACTGGGGTAAAGTGGCTTTATATTTGATAAAATAAAGCTCTTGAGATCAAAACTAATCACATGAAAATCAAGATTCTCATAATTTCTCAAATTAGCCCTATACCAAGCTTTATCTTATAGTTTAAAGTTGATTATGTGAAACTCATTTGCAACGATCATTTGGAAATGTATAAAATTAAATTATGCTTTTGGAAAAGTTTGCATTTGTTGTATATGCATTCTGCAAATATTCAATATACTTGTAAACAAAACCAGATCAAAGAGATCCTCATAACGTTTGCACATTATACTAAATGTATCACCCTATGTCACATTTGGAGTCACCAGATGTGATAAATCCAAGATGAATTCATATGTCCATTACCCCCTTAATACTCAATCGGAGCAATAAATGACGGCGTTAAACGCGACATTCATGAATAATTCATGGTTCAAAGTTAAAACAAAATTTGATATTTGGAATTAAGTCACACAACAACGAGAGATAGTCATCAAAGAGCAAACCCTGTGTGTGTACATACAGCGCACGAGATTGTATGAATAATTATTGTGTATCTTGTCTAGAAAGCAACGAATGGAACGGGCGAGCGTAAACTTGTTTCGACATCTAACAGTATAATTTCAGTATGGCTCGGTTTAGACCGGGACCCGTACTCATAACAGACCTAGAAATAGAGGACAACCGGGATAATTCTTCGAGATCTAATTAAATAGACGATATAGTATTAAATAACTTTTCTTGAACGTCTATTTACTTTAGAAACCTTCTTACCTACTTAGCATTCTTACTGTTCTTCCGATACCCACTTATCATAGGCCTATAATATTTTAAAGCGTTCATTTTGAATATCAACTTTATCACCATGCGAAGTTTCATCAAAATCCAAGAAGAGTATACCAAAGGTTTTCCTCGTTAGTATATTCTATTTGCTTACAAGGTGCGCCATCATTATGTGGTGAATGTTTATATTGACCATTGAAGTTTTGTTTGCGCAATGAAGGGGGTCATCTGATCGACGTTGTTTTTCGAACTTAGCTGGAATATATTGTAAGGCTTTAATTTGTTAATAAAAGAAAGTTTATCAAAATTCATTGTAAATTTTTCAAGTTATTCAACATTTCCATTGACCACATATAAATGGCTACAAAACAAAAAGTTCTATTAATGCCCCTTCTTTGGGGTGCAATGCCTGCTATTTAGTATATTTTAGCATTTTATTCTTGAGTCAAAGAGATCAACTTAGCACCCTAACTCGACCTCTAAAACACCTGTAATTACACATATAATGTGCGTATATTAACTTTTCACATTTTATTTATTGAACTGATAACAAGTTAACATTCAGTGATTAAATATAGGCAATTTAATTGGTTAATGGGCTGGAAATCACAAGTTTCATTAGAAAATAAACTCCTAATATACTAAACAATTATTATTAAACCAATATGGTCCTACGGTCTCCAACAATGGGGTGCGGCTAGTTAATCAAACACAGCAATTCTACAGAGGTTCTTGAACAAAATTTTGAAACAGGTCGTGAACGCCCCAAAATATGTACCAAACTGGCTAATACATCGAGACCTTAGTATTCTAACTGTGGGAAAAGAGATTAACCATTTCTGCTCTAGACACAAGACTCGGTTGAGTCGACATCCGAATCAACTAGTGTGTGACCTGCTCAAATCTTTATCGCCAAAGAGTCTTTAAAAAAGCTCTAATTAATTATTACATCAAATTACATAAAATCTGATGCTATTATTTCAGAAAGTGCTATCACAGGCTAGCTATCCTTCACACGTCGTCATATTAAATTGTCTGTAAAAGTAGCCGATAAAAAGAAATTAATATATTTTAC
This sequence comes from Ctenocephalides felis, assembly GCF_003426905.1. Classification (NCBI taxonomy): domain Eukaryota; kingdom Metazoa; phylum Arthropoda; class Insecta; order Siphonaptera; family Pulicidae; genus Ctenocephalides; species Ctenocephalides felis. Next base: position 30,152,963 of record NW_020538040.1, read on the forward strand.
ACCGTACTGCCAAAAACACTTTGCATACCAAACTATCTACCCTGGTATCCCCTAGAGACCACGCTTTTAGTCGGAACCAAAAAAATACATGAACCGCCTGAGCCACCCACTCCGAGTTGCACAAGTAACGGAAAGAGGTACTTAGGTTGATTCGTCGTAAAGCGACAGGGATATTATTTTCGTATTATGCGTGCCGGATTTGAAATTGTCTTGATGTGTCTTTTTGAGACGAATGTCTTATGGTTGCGTCTTCCTGAATGGGATTCCTGCACGTCTAACGTCGCTTACTGTTGGGAATTTGCTGGATATTCGGAGGAGAAAAGTGCAATGTATCTTCCACTCTTCCAAGATACATCGCAGCGAACAGTCTCTAAGGTTTTATTTAAAGATCGTGCAGATTGACTGTTGTATATTTAACGAACAATGAAGAACTCTGCCTTTATATCAGCACTCGTGCAATTCGTTATTTATAGAATTATTAAGTTATTGGCTTTGAATTGATGATGATGTCTTAGTGATGTCTTCCTGATCATTTCCTACCAATGATTATTATTAAACACTTTACGATTGGTGTTAATTGTTTTGACAAATTAAATAAATTGACAAAGTGAATTTGACAAAAGTTGCAATAATTTTGATCATTTTGAAAATACAATCCTTACGATATGGGGTACTATTCGCACTATGATTGTAATTCTTTAGATTATGGTTAACGTCGAGATGATTTTGTAACCATCCAATCTAAATTAAATGAATTAATGAAATTTCTAAAACTAGTAACTACTTTATAGCACAAATAACAACATATAGAATACAAAATAATATAAAATCATTTCAATTTAATTGTCTGCTGCAAATTTAATGAATGTTTGCACAGTCGGTAAACTTTAGAGTGTTATTATGTCTCGACGCAAATTATAACAAACTCCAAAACACTGTTTATATATTAATGAATTTAGAATCGCCAATATACAGGAGTGCAAGATCTAATTTATACACTTTCGTTGAGAGCGTCGCCCATAGGCGACATCTGCTTGTAGCCCTATGTCGCCTATAGACGTCATCCAGTTGAATTGACCGATGGGTTAAATTATTGAGAATTCTAATTTGTTATTGTGGTTTTTAGTTTTTCAGGAATGCAATCTTTAATTTTTATATACATTTCTATTGATAAATACGAAAGTCTTAAAATATTTTGCGTAACACACATTTGGGCGGCTTGTTGGCTTGTACAGCAGTGTCACTTGCGCGGAAAACACTGCCTTAGCGAAAGTTAATTTTTCATAAATTATAGTATTTGTACGGTCTGATAATTGACATTTAAATCAACTACGATCAATAAAACTTTAATTTTGCTTTTTAACCAACTTTTCTTTCTGATCATTTTTAACAAATATGTAAATATTTTATCTAACTACAAATTTAGGTTAACACTTTATCTAACTATTGCGCCTCATGTAATTATTTTACCTAAACTAATAATTTAATTTATGTAAAAGACTGAACATCAACTTAATTGTTACCATTCGTCATTAAAGAAGTTCTGATCCTATCTGTTTTTGTTCATTTTTAATAGTTATTTATTTTACGTAAATGTTAATAAAATTAGCTAATTGTTTTAAACTAATAATTCTAATTATTAAGATGAATTAAATTAGATCCATATGATTAACATTTATCTTCATTTCTTTGATCGTTAAAGTATATCTGATTTCATTCTCCGGTGTAAGAGAGACGAGTATTTTATTGCTTGGAGTTCATGTTATTAATTTTGGATATGAATATTTTACAAAGTTTATTGAAAATTTATGCAAACGCTGCACGGTTTATATTCATTTTGCCATTTCCTAGATGACTTTCCTAGATTTATTATGTGAGATGTTATAAACTGTATACAGAAGATAGTTACTATATTCGCTTTATAGTTCGGGCATATGATTCAATGTGAATTTTACGGCAGATTTTATAATGGAATATAATTTGCACTCTTGAAATGATAATTTTATGGACAAAGAAGCTATAGTCAAATTTATAGCTCCTCGTAAAATGCGATAAGTATAGATTGTGATAGAAAAGTTTGAAGAAGTTGGAGATATGACTGAAATAAATCAATGGAGGTGAAAAATGTGTAATAGAATTATTTTAGACTTTTGTCTTATTCCTTGAAGTATACAGACACGTGATACATGTTTGAGCAAATTTGTAATACTTTATAAATTTATTAGATGAAAACTGATCATCAAAACTGTTATGTTTGAATATTCAGTTAGAAAAGCTCATGCATTGCATAATACTTTAATTATAATTTATTTTTTTATTAAAATTTAGTATTTTAAAATTATTTATATATCGTTTGAATGTACGATATTGTATATCGATTATATAATCAAATCTTAACTGTATAAACATTTGTCCTTTAATATATATTTCTAGATGTTGATTGATTGACCAATATATCGGTTCGAGAGATAAAATCGAGCAATAAATGAAACATGATAAAGTATTTTTTCGGTTCTATAAATAAAAACAAAATTATACTCATCGAATCATCTTCTATTACTACGATACGATTTCCCAATCGTGAGATTGGATTAAAGGCGCTTTCACACCATTTGTGACGTCTACGATTTGTCGTGATCGGAATAAGAAAAACTAGATTAATTGTTGGTATGGAGGAAAATAGTTAAAGAACACTTGTTGGTAATTATATATGGTATGATATGACGTAGATTTATCTGCTCTATATTCTCCGTAAAGTTGATTCCAGTAAAAATGGAGAAGTATTCAGGCTGGCTGAACATTGCAATAGCCCAGGTAACATCATATCAGGAAAATTATAAGAAAATTATTAATGCTCTTTTTCAAGTTTTTTCAGTCTAAGTAATAAGTATAATTTTTTAATAACCTTTTTTTTAACTTTTTTTACTCATCATAAAATAGAAAGATTTATCAAAAATTATAGATTTATTGGGTTGTGCTTTATGATCAATTTATTGCCTCAGATGATAATAATCAATAAAAAACAATGTAGCCTAATCATTTTTATTATTGTTTTTAAACAGCAATCAGAACTTAAGAGTCTTATAAGCCGTTGGTCTAATTTGACTTAATACTACATCGATTTTACACTTGGCAACCCAAATTGTTCTCTTATCTCGGTGTGATAAATTTTCTGCATACAATTTCTGCAATAGGGCGAATATTTTTGTTGTTGCAGCAAGGCCCGATGAGGGCTATTTGCTCTTGAAACCATATTGCTATCTTTATTTTTAAGAGAAAAATGAAGTCACTACTGCTTTACATCAAGCCATTCCGATTCAGTTCAAATCGCTCTATACACTTTCAGTCTAATCTAATTATGTTAGCAATTAGATAGGTATATAAGTTTAGGTATTATTCCATAAAAATCCTAAAACAATATATTTTCATATATCAGATTATTCCAATTTGTGAATTTGGATCGATCGTCCCGTCTCGTGTGATGTATCACCGACTCGATTGATTACGGAACAGTTCTCAATATAATCGAATTATCATCGGTCACGTCGGGAAAAAGTAATAGGCAATTCGGTATAAATATCAGTTTATTTCGGAACTAATTAATCCACACGTTTTTGTTCTGGATGCTGAATCAATCGTTCACTTTGATTGCATGGAATTGGTTTATTTTTTCACAAATTCGTTAGTTTGTTATCGATAACATAGTTGTTTATATCCGAAATGAATAAAAGTTTTCAAATATGCACATTCGCATACATACACACACATTTACCACACACACGCATAATATAATATACTATAATAATGGGTTTTTGGGATTCAGCTCAAGCTTGTTGTATCAGATTTTCCAATCCATATTGCGTTTCAGATAAGTTTTTTTTTCCAATTTTATTTTTACAAAATATTTTTATTTCTCTCATTTACTATTTGTCATTGTAATGTCGTTATATATTTATAATACAGGATTGCATAAAATATTCTATGGCAATAAATTGTAAAGATTTATAGACACCTGATATTGTAAATCATTTATATTAATAGACGTAAAGTATTTTCTTGATAATAAAATATTCACAGCATAAATTGAATATAGACATGATTTTTTATATTGCATGTAAAAGTTGGATCAAGTTTTGTGAAACTAAAAGATAAATGAAAATGTTTGTGATCAATCATTTATTGTCTAGGTCTCCAGACGTCTAGTTTAATAAATATTAAATAGGAGCTTATTGAGTAATTGGATCATTTTTTTAAATAATATAAATACTTGTAGGTACGATTTTCAGGGTATTGGATAACAATCTATATTTAAAATTGAACAGTAGTTTTTCTATATTTTTTGAGTAGACTATTAAGAAATAGTGTACATGGACAAAATAGCACAGTGATCTTATTTAAAATTATTAGGCTGGCTTTATTAACATTTACGCGACTGTAAAACATAACGAAAGCCATAATCACAATCCTGTCAGATGTTGACCGTCATTGTCACAGTCTTCAGTAATCAGTTCAGATGTACTTCGCGCCTTGAAAA
>NW_020538040.1:30158496-30184312 GCF_003426905.1 Ctenocephalides felis
TTTGAATGATTCAAAAAGCATTCGATTCCTACTCATAGGGAGACGTGCTGATTAGTTTTTGGCGAAGACAGGTCGAAGCGTTCCGAAGATACCGCCAAAAAATTCCAAAATTGTAATTTAGTTTTTGAGGTAACGGAGCACCTATTTGAATGGTGCAAAAAACATTTGTTATCACAAACAAGCTATAAAAACCAATTGTTATTAATCATTGATGACTATTTATTGAATATTATTTTTTTTTTAATCAAATTAAAAATTTATTTCCCATCAAATCTGCAAATTTAAATAAGAAGTAAAAGTAGGCCAATCCTACATTTATCGCCATCTGCAAAACGAAACATAAATAATCCTGATGATCAGCATAAACTGATGTACTATTTGCAATAGCCGTGATATAAATTATTTGCACCGGCTTTAGAATCGATAAAATATATAAATATTTAATTATAATAATAAACTGTTCAAATATAAACAAAAATCATTCCATTAACAAATGCAAATATGTAAATGAAACGGTAATCCGTACGAGAGTTATGTAGAAACGTGCACAAGTAAGCTCGATCGATAATTCAGCACGACTGTTTATTTTACGCAAACACATCATTATAAAATTGTTCAACATTATTGAATTATTTAATTAGTTTACATTTAATTTACATTCGCCACCTTTGGCAATAATAATGCATGATATATTTGTGTGGAATGGTTATATACAGCAAATAAATTTCAATTACAAAATCATTGTCTAAAAATCTGATGGTGATTTAACAAACGTGTGCAGGAATATATAGAAAATTGCTTTTAGGATAGCATAGAGATATTTATATTTTACTGCAGTTTGATATAATAACAATTTTGGGCTTTTTGGTAATATCTGTAATTAATTTGATATTTTATACTTGTTTCATTTAGTTCAAAGATTTATGTAAAAGTATTAAACTTCAAAAGACATTTAAATGTGTTTATTAATAAGAATCAATAAAATCGTTAAAGTAAATTTTGTTAAATATTTATATATGGGTATATAGGGTGTCTTAGACAACATCAAGCCGAAACAGGACGATAGTAATAATTGTAACTAGCACGAGGAAACTAGAAAAAAAAATCATACAGTTTGAAATTTAAGTGCTTCCTAGTACAACCTACAGCTTTAAACTTTAAACTGCGACCATTTTTCGTTTATTGTGGTTAAATTTTATTATTTTTGTAAAAAGTAGTCTAAAATAATGATACAATTGCCCCATGTTTTCTAGAATTGTGAGTGAGATTGATAGCTACTCTTTTTTCGATGACGTCAAATTCAAATCCTGTAGTATGTTCATACTCGTACCAAAAATCAAATAATGATTAAAATACGTAGAGTGTCAGTATAATATTTGCAATATCGTACCACATATCAATTATTGAACCGATTTAAATCTGTTTACATCAGCCAATTAAGGTTGATGCCTTAGACTGCACTTGCACATCGATCAAATATGAGCGTGTAATATCTTATTCAGTAAACTTGTGAGTAACTTTTGACGTGAAATTTATTTGGTTCGGATATAAGCCATATCGGTCTTAATAGCTCCTAATTGCTCGAATGTGTATCTTCGAGCGATACGTGTACCGTTCGCCGATAAGTGCGCGATGAAGCACATTATTATGCAAATGAGATGCTGCGAACCGATATTACATCTTGTTAATGATCTTACGTTGTGAATTATCATTATAGACATTGATCTGGTAATAGAATTACGAACGAATTTTTAATTTATTTGTTTGGATCTGACCAGAAGAACGTTTAGTTTTCAATCGGTATTACCTGTGAAAGTTTTCGTTTCAGGATGCAACAGGTAATCAAGGGTCAGATATGTATGTTGTAATTTTTTAAAAATTAAATTCCTGCTTATGTACCTGTATAAGTATAAGCAACTTTCATAGACATATGTTTTTGGTATATCTTCTATATATATATATATATATATATATATATATATATATATATATAACTCCCGAACGCACGAACCGATTTCGACAATTTTGCATTCGTTGGAAAGGTCTCGGGTTCCGCAAAGTTTATATAAATTAGTGGTGCATGGCATCGTGCCTTAATGCAAATTGCTGGAACTTCACGCACCGTAATTAAAAATTCGAGTAATGACATTAGTGAGAATTATCAGAATTATGCTTGGTTAAGACAACGAGCAATTCTTGCCGCAAAGAATAATGATGTACACGCACTGAATTTCACCATTCAATCAAAAATTGCTGGCGATTTGGTGACATACCAATGATTCCGACTGGTCTTCCGTTTGACTTCAAACGATTGCAATTTCCAGTTCGCCTTGCATTCGCAATAGCAAGTCGCAAGGCCAATCGCTTAGTGTTTGCGGGATAAATTTCAAATAGATTATTTAGAAAATCATTGTTTTTCACATGGGCAGTTATACGTTGCCTGTTCACGAGTTGGAAAACCATCCGCTTTATTTGTGTTAACGTCAGACCAAAAAACAAAAAATGTGGTTTACCAAAGAGCACTTCAATGAAACGGATAATTTGCGGATTCACTTTTATTTACTTAGAGAAGTTCAACTAAAAAACACTTCATTTTTGTAATCGAAATAAATTCATTACTGTTGTATAATAAAATCAAATTTTTCCTTTTCAAATATAAAACAAACAAAAAATTTCTTCATCTTTCTCACGAAACCATCTGGTGGCGAAACGGAGTTCGTCGGGTTTGCTAGTTTTTTATAACTATAAGTTTATTACTTTAACAAATTTTGTACTCTCCATTAGTTTTTTACTTTAATAAATTTTGTACTCTCCATTAATTTTTTATGCAAAGTCCTGGGATTAGATTACGGTCATGCTCGCCATGCATTTATTTTTACCATACGCCATCTTTACCATTTATTTTTCAATACAAATTTATTTTTGGTTTAATTGCTAGATGAAATGCTGTACTAGCGTAATTAATTTAGATTAACCCTTTCCACTCGCGAATTGCGAAATGTATATATGTATTTTGCCGTCAGAACGGCGGCATCCGAATTGAAGGTGTTAACTAGCTGTAAGTGGAATTCTGTCTTAAGGCAATTAAGGCATCGTGCCTTAAGGCAAATTGCTGGAACTTCCCGTACCAAAAATTATTTTTTTAAAAACGATTAGCATTTTTGAAAAAAATTTACTTCAAAAAAATAAGATTTTTGACAAACAATTAGACAAAAAATTACTTTTTTTTGAAAAAAAAAATTTTTTTAATTTTTTTTTTTAATTTTTTTTTTTGAAAAAAAAAATGTTTAACTGCATAAAGACGAAATATCAAACCGCGTAAGCTCCGCGTCGACGTCTAACGCGTAAACATTGGTACGGAACCCATAGGAATGTAAACCAAAATTATACTTATTGTTAAAATCTCTATAAAATCTCTGATAATTTGATGTGCATATGTCTAATGATCATTTTTGACCGCCAAATGGCATTTTTTGTTACTTTTTTCATTAGATCTCCGAAACCGCTAGACCTGCCTTTATGAAAATTTGATCGGTATTTCACCTTGTCAATACAAGTAAAACGTTTTTTGAATTATTAAAATCGGACGCTCCGTTCTCTTAAAAACTGAGTTACCGTTTTCGGCACTTTTTGCCCCGTATCTTCGGAACGGCTAGACCTGACTTCGCCAAAAACTAATCAGCACGTCTCCTTATCAATACGAATCGAATGTTTTTTGAATTAATCAAATCGGTTGATCGGTGTTCCCGAAATCGTCGACGAAAATTTGTATCCGCACATACATACACACACGCACACACACACACACACACACACACACACACACACACACACACACACACACACACACACATACATCCATTTTTTCTAAGGTATGCCAAAATATTCAGAAACCTTTGAAACGTCGAGAAATGCAAAAATTTTCATTTTCGATTTTTTTGCGATTACTATAACTTACCCTACGGGAAGTTAATAATGGAACCACGCTTCACTTGGGGCAGTCATAGACTTCATAAAAATTAGATTCGTTTTTATCATAGGATTTGCAATGTCAAGTTCAATGCAACATCTTGAACTTGTCGTAAATAAATCTCCACATCGTATTTGAATAAATTCATCCGCGACTCTCATTCGGTTAATTCCGTTAACGATTCCTCCCGGCTTATGCAATAATGTCTCCGTAACTTTGCCCTGGCACTTGTTAATTGTTTGATGAGCAAGATACTAAGTTCGCTTCACTTTGTCGCATAGAAATTCGAGAAAGTAGCGCTTCACTTGATAGTAGTAATTTGTTTATGTCTACATAATTATGGTAATCTTGAAACGTTTCTCACTACAAATAGTTTATCGTCAGAAAATGTTAACGACTAAAGCCAACAATAAAACATATTTCATATGTAATTACACGTTTTAATGATGGATAGAAATGAGCAAATTATTCAACAAGTTGTTTTTTAACTGGAGGGAAAATATATAATGGGTAATGAGACTCAACTACTTGTGGTCATTGGTATTTTTTTGAACATGACACGTTGTTAGTAACCACTTGTTACCATATGATATGACTTTTGTGGATTTTCTTGAAGAATTTTGTAATATAAAAACAAAACTACAATACAATCATTGAGGGTAGAGGGGGGTGTCTAAATACAGAAAAATTGTTCTTTACGCTCTTAACAATTGATATCATGGGGCCAATTCTCGGATATAATAGACCATAACATAGCGTTGTCATGGCGACCCTATATCATGCTTCTATCTTGGTACTAAAAACTGTGAAAATACTGTGTATTTACTGTGCAGTAGATATAAAACCTAACCTAGAGAACGCACAAATGTCAAATGATGCTTGCTATCATAAAGCATATCTTATTGATATGCATTTATAAAACATGCATGAACTTAGCTTTTATGTGTAAAACGTCTCATCGCTAAACACAGAGCATTTTCACAGTTTTTAGTACCAAGAAAGAAGCATAACTTAACTTTGCCATAACAACGCTATGTTATGGTCTATTTTACCAGAAAATTGGCCATTATATTTCAGCCCATTATTGACATTATTCCAAACGTTTTTTTCCTACCCAGATATAAAGTTTTACACATGTGCAACAATGTATGGTTTACCGCCTAATTTATCATTTCACCTTCAAGGCAGAATCATACAGTCCAATAATGCGAAACAATTTACGATTCAATTGTATATAATATAACTCTGAATTCAGGTTTGTGTTTTATGTATAAACCACCGATTGACCTATTGAATGATAGCATTGTTAAAGTTTACAATTGTAGATGTACCTTCAGATTTATGGGTTGTTTTATTATATCTTATTCAAATAAAGCAATAACAATTTTTCATACATCATGAAGAATGGTCAACCAAACGTTGTGTGCGATTAGATTATACATTGTTGAATATTGTGAATTTATTAAATCAATATATTTTAAACGTATAATGAATAATAATAATACTGGGAAGAATATAATTAGCAATACATTGCTATAAAAATATTCATCTTATTGCAACAACATTTATTAATAATAAAGAAATTATTAATGCATTTAATTCTAAGGTCTAGAAGTAATATTTTAAAACCTTATAATTCTGTGAAATTTTTGCTAATTGATTTCTTAATTTTTTTTATATGCATGTATTATGAACTATTTCGTAGTATCAAAATCACCTTTTAATTTTATATGTGAGTAAAATTAATACAGTTTGTATTGCTTGCTTACTTAAAAATACTGATACAATTTCTCACAAGAAGCACCTCAGGTTTACTCTTCTGGGATTTTGATGAAACTTCGCATGGTAATGGAATTGATAGTCAAACTGAATACTTTAAAATATTATAGGCCTATGAGAAGTGGTTTAATTATAAAAATTAATCAATGTTTAGACAAATAGGCCGTGCGAATATGTACGCCTACAGTGTTCCATATCTATGAGATCTATTGTAAAATAGACCAATGTTATGGAAAGTTTTCATACAAAATCGTACTAAATACTGTCAAAAACCATGTGGTTGCTGTGCATTCAGGTGTTTTAGATAGGAATCCTGATCTAAAGAACGCACAACTGGATTTTTCTGATATGGTTTAATAACATATGAAAGAAGTAGCATTTTAAGTGTAAAACGTCTGATTGTACAAGCAAATACATGGTATTTTGACATTCTTTAGTACGATTTCGTATGGAAACTACTGTTCGGACGTCTTTTCGTTTTATTATATTGGCCATGAAGGTGACAAACTTCATGTAAATAACCAATAAAAATAAATATATTTTTTTCTTTATAACTTAGTAACAAATCAGTGATTGTAATTAGAACTGCAACAAATAAATACATAATATATAAACAAATCAGTGTTTAATACAGTCCACAGCTACAAGGGTTAAATTATAACCCAACAACCTGAATTATCGAAAGAGAGTTTTTAATAAATTCTATAACTACGTAACAAAAATACATCTACTAAGCCTTGATATACCATTGGTCGGCAGAATCGGCCCATATGTCTTGGTTAGTTTAAGTGACAGTCTTCATCATCTATGATATTTACATATAGGAAATACTAATCTAATAATTTTAAGCTAAAAGCAACGTATTTTTGAATGCTAAAATTTGAAGAAATTCCAAAATTATAAGGAAATTTTAAGGATACCACAAAATGTTACTTTTGATATTATACTATCCTATAATCAACAACTTTTTCTCCAAGAAGTTAATAAGGTACATGATTAAAATGCTATCAAGACCAATGGAACATGCACCATAATCACCTTACCTACATGTATCAAAACACCTCCTTTCACAGCTACAAAATCTGCATTTAGAGCGAACCGATAAATATCTCGCCGAATTTCTATGTTAACAACATCTCCCCCACCTATCTTTAGGAATCATAAACGCTCGCGTTATATCCTTATTAGAACTGTTTGTAAGGCGTATAGCGTGACCTACAGTTGTAAAACATTTCCAAGTGACTTATATGGGCAAAATATCGTAAAGTGGAAGATATCCGTTACAGTGGTAACCGGTCAGGTCAAATGATCGGTCATGCGTGTATTCCACTCCGAAGCAGATCAGCGAGATTTGAATGTTACACCCACATACACCACCAGAGCACGACCAGTTTACATATTAGAGCAGAGACGACGGTTCCGGATTCTCCGACGGAGCGACGAAATACATTTCGAGAGACGAAAATGTGACACCGAAAAAAATATTCCTAGGTACATCATACGTACATTCGTCCGTCCGTCTGTTCGTTCATCCATTTTGAGGTCTTCTCATGTAAGACGTTTGATTTTTCTTTTTTTCTGAAAACTATTTGTTGATAGTCACAAACCATGGAAATCATTGACGACTTGCAGAGGAAGAGTACATACAACTTAAAGTCAAAACTCAAAACATGGAAGCATGAATCTATATCAACGAGATATATGTATAGATCTTTAGGGGTAGAGCGGGGCTTAAAGGTCAGCAGGTAGAAAGATGCATCATCATTGTATAAAAACAAGTTAGGAATTTTTTAACAATATTTGAAAGTAGAAGAAAAAAGATGTATAATCGGCCAACACCTTGATTCTTACGACGTCGCTATCGGGAGATAAACGGCCATGTTTGAAAGTCCACAGTAAAAGTACTTTCTTTCGTTGTTAGTTTTTTTGGTTGTGAGCACTGTTGTTTAGTTTACGAGACATTAAAATAATATGATGTTTTGTTGTTTTTAAATTAGAATCAACAAGTTTTTACATAACATCTATAGACGCTTACATAACGATAGAGTATAAAGGACCAACTAAATTATTACCCTGGCAAAGGTGTAAACAATAAAAATTTAGTAAATAAATAAGTGAATTAATTTACTAAAAGCATTTATAAGATATAAATTCAATTAAAAGTTAGCCAACTCTGCTGATTAATATTTCTGACAAAATACTAGATCAAGGTTATATACAGTTTTATCGTTGTGAAAACTGTGCTAATGAAATTTTTATTTTGCAGTGGTTGAATATAGCTATTATTTTGTAAAATCCCTTTATAATCAAATCGGTTATGGGGTAAAAAGGGACATACGACACATTTTAGAAAATTAATAAAAAAACGAATTTCTTAAATTATGAATTAGCTGGAAATTTTATGGAATATAAATCGATAGTTGTTTGTTTGATACGTATGATATATTGTGATGTCATTTGATTCAGACAATATAATTACTCAAATTCAAATTGGACTTTGAGCCCCGCACTACCCTATATCGTACATACCTACGTATCGGTTGACTAAATTATGTTGTCATATTAATCTTAGTTCTATTTATCATTTTAAATGTATCTATTACAATGATAATATTTTATTAACTTGCCTGAAAAACAAACTCATCTTGTACAGAATATTTAATTGGCATTATGAACATTGTATACTAAAATTAAACAAAAAAGAACATATTAATACAACAGCAAAAGCTTCATTATATTTAGACGTACCTTTACAAATTCTATGTGTACTTCCAAGAATTCTGGGTTGTTTGCAAACCGAGTGTATTATACCTTTCGTTCTTTTTTATACAGTTCCAAAGGTATTATTAATTGTTTGTCTTCGCAGATTATTACAAATGACAAACGTTATTAAGGTAATCCTCATCTAAAATTAGAACGTCCGCATCGCACCACTTTCGTTTTTAATATTAAATAAATAACTCTCGACGAAGAAAAAGCTCTTCATCCGGGCGTTAATTGTCTGTCAAAACGGAGCAAACGAGGAAAAGCGGGTCGAACCGTTTTTCTAAAAATTCTGTTGACACTTTTCAGCAAAAGTCCTGCTGAATAATAAACAACTCCCAAGTATTTTAACTTGGGGCTCCTAATTGGATTCGAAATGAGATTTCGGTTATTCCATTTTCTCGATTCTAATCCCTTTCCTGCCCTCATTGAAAAAGATCTTTAATATTTTTAATTCCGCCGGAAGAAATTAACGCGAGGAAATTATACAACAATTTTATTTTTCATAAATATATATTTAGCATGAGTTAACGCCCCGTTTTGTAATTGGCGAGAAAAAGTGCTGAGATTTTTCTTTACTTGAATGGGTTGAAGTATCATTAGGATTAAAAATAACGAGAACTGAAATTGTTAATGATGAGCTGTGATTAGGTTGAGGATATCAATCATAATTTTTGCCTTGGCTTGAATAATGTTGGCTATTCTTATCTGTCAAAAATGAAAATTTATAATAAAGAAATTGACTAAGGTTAATTACTAAATAATTAGTACTTTATATTCATTGTGTGGGGGTTCAAGTCATATACTTTATATCATTATCATTTTTTATGTATTTTTTTTTCTTAACTTACTTTGCTTTCTATTTTCATGATTTAGAAAGATTGATAAATATTTTGGTTATGCAGTTTATAAAACTTTATAAAATAAAACCCTGTTAAAACGATTTTTCAGGAACCGATCCAAAAACGCGTTTTGTGGGAGGAATGGTATTATGCTTATAGTAGTGACTATTTGCTTCGAAGTGCAGGAAATGGCGTAAAGTGGTGTATTATGCAAAAATCATATCAATCTTGATCGTTTTAGCGGGGTTGGAGTTTGTTATAAATTTGAAATTTGCAGATGAGAGACGATGTGACTCTATATGGCAAGTTATAAGTTTAGGATAGGGACAATTTATTTCAAAGTGCAAGAACTGGGGTAAAGTGGCTTTATATTTGATAAAATAAAGCTCTTGAGATCAAAACTAATCACATGAAAATCAAGATTCTCATAATTTCTCAAATTAGCCCTATACCAAGCTTTATCTTATAGTTTAAAGTTGATTATGTGAAACTCATTTGCAACGATCATTTGGAAATGTATAAAATTAAATTATGCTTTTGGAAAAGTTTGCATTTGTTGTATATGCATTCTGCAAATATTCAATATACTTGTAAACAAAACCAGATCAAAGAGATCCTCATAACGTTTGCCTAAATGTATCACCCTATGTCACATTTAGAGTCACCAGATGTGATAAATCCAAGATGAATTCATATGTCCATTACCCCCTTAATACTCAATCGGAGCAATAAATGACGGCGTTAAACGCGACATTCATGAATAATTCATCGTTCAAAGTTAAAACAAAATTTGATATTTGGAATTAAGTCACACAACAACGAGAGATAGTCATCAAAGAGCAAACCCTGTGTGTGTACATACAGCGCACGAGATTGTATGAATAATTATTGTGTATCTTGTCTAGAAAGCAACGAATGGAACGGGCGAGCGTAAACTTGTTTCGACATCTAACAGTATAATTTCAGTATGGCTCGGTTTAGACCGGGACCCGTACTCATAACAGACCTAGAAATAGAGGACAACCGGGATAATTTTTTGAGATTTTATTAAATAGGCGATATGGTAATAAACATCTTTTCCTTAACGTCTATTTACTTTAGAAATCTTTTTACCTACTTCCTAGTGTTCTTACGATAACCACTTCTCATAGGCATTCATTATATTTTAAGGCCTTCATTTTGAATATCAACTCTATCACCATGCAAAGTTTCATCAAAATCCAAAAAGACTAAATCTGAGGTTTTCCTCGTTTATATATACTATCTTCCTACAGAGTAGTGCGCCATCAATATGTGGTCAACGGAAACATTGAAGTTTTGTTTGCGCAATGAAGGGGGTCATTTGATGGACTTTAATTTTTGGCTTTAAAAACAGTTTATCAAAATTAATTGAAGATTGTTCCTATTATTCAACATTTCCATTGACCACATATAAATGACGCACCCTCTATATTTTATAAAAAAATACTTCTACCCGTATTTGATCAAATAATAATAAAAAAATTCTATTCTTACTACAAAACAAAAAGTTCTATTTAATGTGTCCCTTCTTTGGGGAGCAATGACTGCTATTTAGTATATTTTAGCATTACTGCACCTGTAATTACCATATAATGTGCGTGTATTAACCTTTCAAATTTTATTTATTGAACTGACAATGGTTGAAAATCACAGGTTTTGTTAGAAAATAAACTCCTAATATACAAGACAATTATTAAGCCAACATGGTCCTACGGTCTACAACTATGGGGTGCGGCTAGTAAATCAAACACAGCAATTCTACAAAAGGTTTCAGAACAAAATTTTGAAACAGATCGTGAACGCCCCAATTTATGTACAAACCTGGTAATACATTGAGACTTTAGGAAGAAGAAATTAACCATTTCTGCTCCAGATACAAGACTCGGCTAAGTCAACATCTGAATCAAATAGCGTGTGACTTGCTCAAGTCTTTACAACAAAGGGGTCTTAAAAAAGCTGTAATGTAACAAATTACTTAAAACTTGATGCTATAATTGCCGAAGGTGCTATCACAGGATAGGATAGCTATCCTTCACAAGCTGTCATATTAAATTTTCTGTAGATGTAGCTGTTAAAAAAAAATTATATATTTTCCACTATACTACCAAAAACAGATTGCATACCAAACTATCTACCCTGGTATCCCCTAGAGACCACGCTTTTAGTCGGAACCAAAAAAAAATACATGAACCGCCTGAGCCACCCACTCCGAGTTGCACAAGTAACGGAAAGAGGTACTTAGGTTGATTCGTCGTAAAGCGACAGGGATATTATTTTCGTATTATGCGTGCCGGATTTGAAATTGTCTTGATGTGTCTTTTTGAGACGAATGTCTTATGGTTGCGTCTTCCTGAATGGGATTCCTGCACGTCTAACGTCGCTTACTGTTGGGAATTTGCTGGATATTCGGAGGAGAAAAGTGCAATGTATCTTCCACTCTTCCAAGATACATCGCAGCGAACAGTCTCTAAGGTTTTATTTAAAGATCGTGCAGATTGACTGTTGTATATTTAACGAACAATGAAGAACTCTGCCTTTATATCAGCACTCGTGCAATTCGTTATTTATAGAATTATTAAGTTATTGGCTTTGAATTGATGATGATGTCTTAGTGATGTCTTCCTGATCATTTCCTACCAATGATTATTATTAAACACTTTACGATTGGTGTTAATTGTTTTGACAAATTAAATAAATTGACAAAGTGAATTTTGACAAAAGTTGCAATAATTTTGATCATTTTGAAAATACAATCCTTACGATATGGGGTACTATTCGCACTATGATTGTAATTCTTTAGATTATGGTTAACGTCGAGATGATTTTGTAACCATCCAATCTAAATTAAATGAATTAATGAAATTTCTAAAACTAGTAACTACTTTATAGCACAAATAACAACATATAGAATACAAAATAATATAAAATCATTTCAATTTAATTGTCTGCTGCAAATTTAATGAATGTTTGCACAGTCGGTAAACTTTAGAGTGTTATTATGTCTCGACGCAAATTATAACAAACTCCAAAACACTGTTTATATATTAATGAATTTAGAATCGCCAATATACAGGAGTGCAAGATCTAATTTATACACTTTCGTTGAGAGCGTCGCCCATAGGCGACATCTGCTTGTAGCCCTATGTCGCCTATAGACGTCATCCAGTTGAATTGACCGATGGGTTAAATTATTGAGAATTCTAATTTGTTATTGTGGTTTTTAGTTTTTCAGGAATGCAATCTTTAATTTTTATATACATTTCTATTGATAAATACGAAAGTCTTAAAATATTTTGCGTAACACACATTTGGGCGGCTTGTTGGCTTGTACAGCAGTGTCACTTGCGCGGAAAACACTGCCTTAGCGAAAGTTAATTTTTCATAAATTATAGTATTTGTACGGTCTGATAATTGACATTTAAATCAACTACGATCAATAAAACTTTAATTTTGCTTTTTAACCAACTTTTCTTTCTGATCATTTTTAACAAATATGTAAATATTTTATCTAACTACAAATTTAGGTTAACACTTTATCTAACTATTGCGCCTCATGTAATTATTTTACCTAAACTAATAATTTAATTTATGTAAAAGACTGAACATCAACTTAATTGTTACCATTCGTCATTAAAGAAGTTCTGATCCTATCTGTTTTTGTTCATTTTTAATAGTTATTTATTTTACGTAAATGTTAATAAAATTAGCTAATTGTTTTAAACTAATAATTCTAATTATTAAGATGAATTAAATTAGATCCATATGATTAACATTTATCTTCATTTCTTTGATCGTTAAAGTATATCTGATTTCATTCTCCGGTGTAAGAGAGACGAGTATTTTATTGCTTGGAGTTCATGTTATTAATTTTGGATATGAATATTTTACAAAGTTTATTGAAAATTTATGCAAACGCTGCACGGTTTATATTCATTTTGCCATTTCCTAGATGACTTTCCTAGATTTATTATGTGAGATGTTATAAACTGTATACAGAAGATAGTTACTATATTCGCTTTATAGTTCGGGCATATGATTCAATGTGAATTTTACGGCAGATTTTATAATGGAATATAATTTGCACTCTTGAAATGATAATTTTATGGACAAAGAAGCTATAGTCAAATTTATAGCTCCTCGTAAAATGCGATAAGTATAGATTGTGATAGAAAAGTTTGAAGAAGTTGGAGATATGACTGAAATAAATCAATGGAGGTGAAAAATGTGTAATAGAATTATTTTAGACTTTTGTCTTATTCCTTGAAGTATACAGACACGTGATACATGTTTGAGCAAATTTGTAATACTTTATAAATTTATTAGATGAAAACTGATCATCAAAACTGTTATGTTTGAATATTCAGTTAGAAAAGCTCATGCATTGCATAATACTTTAATTATAATTTATTTTTTTATTAAAATTTAGTATTTTAAAATTATTTATATATCGTTTGAATGTACGATATTGTATATCGATTATATAATCAAATCTTAACTGTATAAACATTTGTCCTTTAATATATATTTCTAGATGTTGATTGATTGACCAATATATCGGTTCGAGAGATAAAATCGAGCAATAAATGAAACATGATAAAGTATTTTTTCGGTTCTATAAATAAAAACAAAATTATACTCATCGAATCATCTTCTATTACTACGATACGATTTCCCAATCGTGAGATTGGATTAAAGGCGCTTTCACACCATTTGTGACGTCTACGATTTTGTCGTGATCGGAATAAGAAAAAACTAGATTAATTGTTGGTATGGAGGAAAATAGTTAAAGAACACTTGTTGGTAATTATATATGGTATGATTTATCTGCTCTATATTCTCCGTAAAGTTGATTCCAGTAAAAATGGAGAAGTATTCAGGCTGGCTGAACATTGCAATAGCCCAGGTAACATCATATCAGGAAAATTATAAGAAAATTATTAATGCTCTTTTTCAAGTTTTTTCAGTCTAAGTAATAAGTATAATTTTTTAATAACCTTTTTTTTAACTTTTTTTACTCATCATAAAATAGAAAGATTTATCAAAAATTATAGATTTATTGGGTTGTGCTTTATGATCAATTTATTGCCTCAGATGATAATAATCAATAAAAAACAAATGTAGCCTAATCATTTTTTATTATTGTTTTTAAACAGCAATCAGAACTTAAGAGTCTTATAAGCCGTTGGTCTAATTTGACTTAATACTACATCGATTTTACACTTGGCAACCCAAATTGTTCTCTTATCTCGGTGTGATAAATTTTCTGCATACAATTTCTGCAATAGGGCGAATATTTTTGTTGTTGCAGCAAGGCCCGATGAGGGCTATTTGCTCTTGAAACCATATTGCTATCTTTATTTTTAAGAGAAAAATGAAGTCACTACTGCTTTACATCAAGCCATTCCGATTCAGTTCAAATCGCTCTATACACTTTCAGTCTAATCTAATTATGTTAGCAATTAGATAGGTATATAAGTTTAGGTATTATTCCATAAAAATCCTAAAACAATATATTTTCATATATCAGATTATTCCAATTTGTGAATTTGGATCGATCGTCCCGTCTCGTGTGATGTATCACCGACTCGATTGATTACGGAACAGTTCTCAATATAATCGAATTATCATCGGTCACGTCGGGGAAAAAGTAATAGGCAATTCGGTATAAATATCAGTTTATTTCGGAACTAATTAATCCACACGTTTTTGTTCTGGATGCTGAATCAATCGTTCACTTTGATTGCATGGAATTGGTTTATTTTTTCACAAATTCGTTAGTTTGTTATCGATAACATAGTTGTTTATATCCGAAATGAATAAAAGTTTTCAAATATGCACATTCGCATACATACACACACATTTACACACACACGCATAATATAATATACTATAATAATGGGTTTTTGGGATTCAGCTCAAGCTTGTTGTATCAGATTTTCCAATCCATATTGCGTTTCAGATAAGTTTTTTTTCCAATTTTATTTTTTACAAAATATTTTTATTTCTCTCATTTACTATTTGTCATTGTAATGTCGTTATATATTTATAATACAGGATTGCATAAAATATTCTATGGCAATAAATTGTAAAGATTTATAGACACCTGATATTGTAAATCATTTATATTAATAGACGTAAAGTATTTTCTTGATAATAAAATATTCACAGCATAAATTGAATATAGACATGATTTTTATATTGCATGTTAAAAGTTGGATCAAGTTTTGTGAAACTAAAAGATAAATGAAAATGTTTGTGATCAATCATTTATTGTCTAGGTCTCCAGACGTCTAGTTTAATAAATATTAAATAGGAGCTTATTGAGTAATTGGATCATTTTTTTAAATAATATAAATACTTGTAGGTACGATTTTCAGGGTATTGGATAACAATCTATATTTAAAAATTGAACAGTAGTTTTTCTATATTTTTTGAGTAGACTATTAGAGAAATAGTGTACATGGACAAAATAGCACAGTGATCTTATTTAAAAATTATTAGGCTGGCTTTATTAACATTTACGCGACTGTAAAACATAACGAAAGCCATAATCACAATCCTGTCAGATGTTGACCGTCATTGTCACAGTCTTCAGTAATCAGTTCAGATGTACTTCGCGCCTTGAAAAGTTTATTTTGAGGCTATTTTCCTCATGTTTTTGGAGGACCTATTGATTGATCTTCATAATTATTTCAGTTAAAATCAATTAACTTATGCCAGTACTAGTGATGTTGTTGAATTTTATGGCAATAATCTTGTGTTAAGTGGAATTTTGTTTAATTATTCACATTTGGTCAATTTTGGACAAAATGACAGAACTACTTCGAGCAAATCGATCAACTTGCTAAGAGATTTTTGTTCAATATCTGATTCTAAATACAAATTTTACCTTTTTCTTCAGACAAATACATATATGTATATATCCATTGTGCAAATGCAGTATAAAATCTGTATTATCAGAATGCTCCTTTTATACTGTTTTCGATGTTTTTCTCAGAGGTTTCACCTTTATAAAAATGATCATAAAAATGAAAGTGAGAATGCGCAGATGCTATTGAAGTAATTAATTTGCGTAAGAGGCGACTGGAATAAAAATAGGAGAGAAGAGGCCGTTTTATCTCAGTTCCCAGCAATGAGATTTAAATGCTTACACTTACTTTGGATGTATTTTATGTTATATGCTCTTTCAACAGGTGGCAACTTTTATAGTATGTAATGTCATGAGAAAGAAAGATTATATGTCTTTTTTATTCGCATAAAATGGTTTTATTAGATCTTATATATATATATATATATATATATATATATATATATATATAAATGTACACCGCTTCAGTGGAGATCTGTGAACTGAGTTTAATTCCACTTCGAACCAGGGAAGCACTTACTTAACTATGAATATCATTTTAAAAAAAATCCTCGGTGTAATCAGCTTTATGATGAGTGTTTTTATAATCATACTTTAGACATTATACTAAGCCGTTTAGGGCAAAAACATTAAAAAATGCTTGGCACAACAGACTGATGCCAATTTCCTTAAATTGCAAGGTTTGAGGTTGTCTAGTGGTTTGAATTTTATTTTGTCAATGTTTCACACAAAATTTGATTTTATTCATGTATATGATGTTAGTTACTTTCTTTTAACAAGTTCTTATCGCTGTTCAAATGAATAATTTAAAAAAATCAAATTTTTCATATCACTCTCCTTTTGTATCATTTTTTTCCAAAAACACTATACAGTTTAACATATTTCTGATACATATAAAGTGATTTATTAGCACCAATAAAATAAATTTCATTAAAAAATAATCCACTAGTGGTGCATGTCATCGTGTCTTACGGCCAATTACTGCAACTTTCCATGCCGAAAATTAGAATTTTCTAAAATAGCATTAATATTGTGAATGAAAATAAATAAACTTCGAATTTTTGGATCTTTGAGAATTTTGAAATTTTTGAAAAAAAAATTTTTATATTTTGAAATTATTGAACTTTTTTTCAAAACAATTGCGCTGCGCAGCTGTCTTAGAGACGAAATATCTGATAATTTGATGTACATATAATCTTTCATTACGTACATATGATCATATTTGACCTTCAAATGGCATTTTTTATATTTTTTTGTTGGATCTCCGAAATCGCTCAAATTGGACGTTACGTTCTCTCAAAAACTGAATTGCCATTTTTAGCATTTTTTGACCCATTTTTGAACGACAGGGCAAAAACTTATCAATACGTCTCCCTATCAATACAAATCGAATGCTTTTAGAATTACTCAAATCGGTTGATGCGCGTTCCCGAAATCGTCGACGAAAATTTGTATCCGCACACACACACACACATACATTCAGTTTTTCTAAGGTATACTAAAATGTTCAGAAACCTTTGAAACGAATAGATATATTAAAAAAATGTTTTCGATTTTTTTGCTATTACTGTAACTTACCCTACGGGTAGTTGAAAAATTCAAATTATGTGCTTGAAATTTGTCAAGCTTTTCTTTACTCCGAGATCTTTTCACAGTGTCACAGCCGGCCTTTTATTATTTCCTAGTAAACTTCGCGACTTTCCTTCGTCTCGTCTAGGGTAAGAATTTCGCGTAAGAAAAGCATAATCTAGTTTTCGCGAGATTTCGCATTGTAATTTCCTACATCCTCGTCTTCCGGTTCGCGTTCAAGCAAACACTGATCAAAAGTTTCCAGAATAAAAACAAATAATGGGAAACAACTTATATTGCGTGTACTCAGTCAGTACTCATTGCTTGACGCGAGAAAATTCCTCATGAAAATGCGAGGAAAATTATTAAGTCATCCGAGGAAAAATGATGAGATTAAATAGAATAAAAATAATAACATCGACGCGAGGCGATGCAAGCCAATGACGCCAAGCGGGATCTAATCTATTTTCAAATAATAAAATAATATTAAATATTATTATAATAATAGAATTTATTTTGCATGATTTTGAAGCATTATAGATAAGTATATATTTATTTAATTTATAAAATTATTTATTTCTTTAATAAAGAATAATTTGTCCGATTCAAAAACTGATTAATCTACGATCGAAATATTTTTATAGCAGCTTTCTAACATCATTAGAGACCTACTTAAAAAATCAGCATCTTAAATTTTCCAACAAAAATCGCGAAAAAAATGCACGATGCAGGCAATGCAATGTCACGCTCCTTTCTTCATATAAAATGGTACTAAAAACTGCCAAAATGCTATGTATTTGCCGTACGGTCAGGCGGTTTTATACATAAAATTTAAGCTCACGTATGTGTTATAAATGCACATCAGCAAGATGTAGTTATGATAACACACTTTTTTTGATGTTTGTGCGTTTTAGAGGTTAGGTTTTGTATCTAAAACACCTGATTGCACAGCAAATACATTTTCACAGTTTTTACTGGCATTTTATATGAAGAAAGGAGCACAAAATTCGCAATTTTTTATATTATGAATTTTTCTGCGTATTGTAATGAGCCATAGAAACTGTTATATAATTGTCTTAAATTATTCAGTAAAGATTCAAATTATTTAGCAATAATTATTATAGACTTTGCAAACAATTGTTTAGTTCATTTTTAAATAAGAATTTTTACTATGTATAATCAATTTAGATTTTTGATGCAATTTATTATTATATAGTAATAACACAAGGTAAATAATTCATTAAAAATTCAAATACAATCATGTCGATACTGGATACGATTTTTTACCTACATCTTCTATGTAAAAGTGATATTATAATATTCCATTCTCATCAGTCTACAATATTGAATTATCTGAATATGTAGTAATAATATAATAGAGTCATGAAATACGTCGATTTTTTTTCTATTTCTATTGCAATTGCAAATTAAACGGTACATTAATATCTTCTATCGTTCTAACAAAAAAGTTGCTCATTTCTTGGCCAATTAAGTTTTTTTTTTGACTGCAAAATGCTTTTCTAAACTTAAAGGTGATTTTTTCACCTGAAAGTATTTTATGTTTATAATAATAATTATTTTCCATTCTTTTGTTTTATATTTTTATATATTTTTTAATAAATAATGAAACTTGTAGCAAAATATCCATGATCAAAGCTGTTTTTGTATTTTCTAACTATATGATCTTTTACGTAAAGAAAACTGACATTTTCTGGAGCTCGGCCTTTGTGAAAAATAAAGTACGGATCAAGGATACAAATCTGACTCTACTTCCTAGAGATAATAAAATCAAAAGAATATTATGTTATATCCATATGATGCTACAATATTATTTCTTCCACAGTCGTGTTTTTGTTTCATAAAATTGTTACTCAATAATATTATTTTCAATTATAGTTATAGTAACTGTAATTGTATTGTTTTGTAATTGAATAATAATTTATGTAATTTTCATTATTATTATAAACAAAATATTTTTCTGTATATATTTCATCCCTTTGAAAATCATTTCTCCTGATAATGCTTCAAATCGAATGGATACAAACATATTGGCAAAATTGATGACAATCCATTTTTCCACAATGGGAAAAGTAATGCAAATCGAGCGGAATGAAAATACAAAATGCAGTCTGTAGTCGTCCTTTTGCAGTATTTATTCCAGGGATTGCTAACCTGTCTCTGTAGTCTACAATTGATCTATTTAAGCTTTCATAGTGGGCGGAATTGCTTTTGTCCGATGCTACTGAATCTATTTTTTGTTTTTTTCGATGGTGGTTGTTCGATATTATAATTTCAAATTCTGCACACAAAGTCTGAAAAGAAGAAATAGCCAGATGGCAAAAAATAAAGTACGACAGAATTCAATTTGGAATATAGAGATTAGTAATATGAAATTTATTTATATATCGGACAAGGTAAACTGTGTTTTGTATTGATAATGCAATTTTTTAGCCTTTCTAACTAATTAATGAACTAAGTATTTAGAAAAAATAGGTTATAATTCACATTAGATTAACCAACAGTATTTGAGATTTTTGTGTCTTATTCTATTAAACTTTCAATATTAATTTTAATTTATGATATACAAAATACATCCCTTTTAACCTTTGTCACAGTCGATTATCTGGTACTAATGCCTAAAGAAATTTCTTTCCACCAGATTTCTTTTTACCAGATACAATATTTTATTTTCCTTCTATAAATGCCTATTATTTTATGTATTTCGTACTTAAATGCAAAAATTGTTCCCGTGGATTAGTGGTTAGAGCTAGGGAATTTGAATCAGAGGTTCTAGGTTTGGATAGCCTGATGTCAAGCAGTGGTAACATTGGTTTTGATTAGGAAATATAGATAGCAATATATTTTCAACTAAATATTGCCCTTAGTCTGCAATAAAAAATACATCAGTATTACAGAAATTGCAGTAATAAGTTCATCAGATGGAGATGGTACAAACTTCTGGGTTGCTATCTATAAAGGCACGTCGGTCAAAGGAAGTTCTGAAATATATATAAAAGATACAAGAAAATATTATTTAAGTAACTTTACTAGATCCTTTTTTATAAACTAGTATATAATTTATATTTACCTAATGGGCATTTAATTCCTTTATCCAATTGCCTCTGCAAACTATCTTTATAGTACTAAACTTGATTTTTTTAAGCTGATTAAATAAATCAACGACTTTTCATTCAAAATCATCTACAGCAAACATAAATATCTTATTTTTCGAATCTTTCTTCTTCTGTACTGCAGATTTTATCTGGTAGGATATAGAAAATGTAACCGGCAACAAAGATACAAGTAGGATATAAAAAGGAAAAAAGTTAGTCTCCTCTTGATCTATCCAAACTCTCTACACTACATTTTATGCACAACGTGAGTTTGCGTGTTTCGATGAAAGGTTCTTGTTTAGATTCGAATCGGGATATTTGGACACTTTTCACACGAACGGCAAAAATCGGATGGTAAATGATGAGGGCAATCTAGCATCACCTCCGACAAATTTAGTAATATTCAGCAATATTTTTTTTCAAGTTAATATTATATTTTTTATTTAAATCTAGCTCAACTGATCATATTAAATCTGCAGAGCGAGAAATCTAAAGTGATATTTATATATGGGATACAGTGGTAGTCACAAACGTTTCAATTTTACCTTTTGGAACTGATATGATATAGTAGTTATATCCATTTTTACCTAAAGATATAGATCAAAATTTGCTTCCAAAATAGCCCTTTTCGTCATTGGCACCATTAGTTAGAATATATCATCATTTTGGCCAACAACTGGGTTGCCTTCTAATAAAAAAAACTTAAATAGGTAAGACTACTATTTGGTTGTCTTACCTATTTTGGTTCAATTTAACCTTTAGGAACTGTTATGATATAGTAATGATATCCATTTTTGCTTGAAAATACAGCCCAAAATACGCTTCCAAAATGGCACTTTTTTGTCATTTCTACCATTAGTTAGAATATATCATGTCTTTGGATAACAATTGGGTTGTCTGCTAATATAAAAAATGCATCAATAGATAGGACAACTATTTGGTTTCTCTCTAAAATGTTCGAAAATTTTCGTATTAACATTTTTCTCCCTTGGTCCTAAAACGGCCCTAGATTTGAATCATGATATTTACACATGAAGTGTTTTTAGTTT
This sequence comes from Ctenocephalides felis, assembly GCF_003426905.1. NCBI lineage: Eukaryota > Metazoa > Arthropoda > Insecta > Siphonaptera > Pulicidae > Ctenocephalides > Ctenocephalides felis. The sequence continues at coordinate 30,180,471 of NW_020538040.1, forward strand.
TACGGTGAGAAATGGCAGGCAAAATGCCGAGAGTCATGCATGTAATGTTGCACAACAACATTTCGGCTTGATATGTACCAGTGCAGATTTTGTGATTTATATGTGTACCGACTATAGTTCTAGCTCGTTGTTTAGCACATGGATTTCGCTTTGATAAATTACACACTCAAACTACGGTTACCGAAATCTATGTTGCTCTCTTGGTCGCCGAGCGCAGGCGAATTCCGAACTTCTTTCTTTGGACAACGACGATGTATGTAGTATGTACACTGCCTGGGTAGGAGGATGGAGGATAGAGGATGTGCATTAGGTCAGGATTTTGCGGTATATGAGAAGCAACATTTATATATTTTTCAGTGATAAAAATTTCTTAGAAGTTTAGATAACTTTTGAAAATTGGCTAAAATTGTTGAAATCGACCGCAATGAGTTATTGATTTATTTATGCCATAGCTTTATCAATTGCTGACGTTCTGACCATCAAGGGAAATAACAACCCATAGATTTGCTTAAAGTAATTAAATCTTACTCTATTAAAATGGGCGCTACTGAACGGGCATGCACTATGATATATTTATATAAGATTTTTCTATCATTATCAATAAAAATGTGCTAAAAGTCAAAAACTGAAAATTACAATTTGTAATTACCAATAGTTTTAACTCATAGTAATGAATCTTGAAGCGAATTCTATATCATATATCGTCCATGGACTACATCTGTACAAAGAGCATGCCATGCGAATGTTGTCCATAGAAGGCATAAGTATACACAGGCAGTTGAGTGAATGTCGTCCATGGACGACATTTGTAGCCAAAAGATTGAGGCTTACCTAGCCAGCCATATTTATGAACTCAAACATTTTGAGGTCAATTAGATCCTAATAGCTTTTAGAATGTTCATATTCTAACAAATAATATTTATTCATTTATTGAAGTCATTACATTACAATCTCATGTTGTATTTTTTTTATTGGCTTGATTATTGCATTTACTTATTTGTTTATAAAATGAATAATATTAAATTTATTACATATTAACCCTTTCCATTCGGATGCCGCCGCTCCGGAGGCAAAATACATATTAATTTCGTAATTTGCGAGTGGAAAGGATTAAATTGTGTAACAGCTTATTTTTTTAATCTTTCACATATATTGCTAGCTACGACGGATTCTGCTATGAGGAAAAGATTGACTATCTCTTCTGTAATTAAAACTAAAACATGGGTGTCTTGTTTTATTTTCGTGTACATTTTTATACCAATCTAAATCTAAGTTCAACCTTGAGTAATATTATGCTTAATACGTACTCAAATGTGTTCATCATTCTTGAAATTTTCTAACATTTTTCAATAAGACTATCTGTTTTCTAGTTATATTTTTACAACAAATATCATTCAAATCGGCCGCTTTTTTATCTCTAGAACTGAATTGCCATTTTTGGCACCTTTTACCCCGTGTCTTTGAAACTGCTTTACTTTACTTGCCTTTGCCAAAAACTAATCAGCACGTCTCCTCATCAATAGGACTGGAACGTTTTCTGAATCAGACAAATCGGTTAATCCGTGCTAACATACACGCGTACATGATACATACTCACTAATTGATACACACATGCACACACAGACACATTCATTAACTTTTGCGATCTTTGGAAAGAAGAAGAGGAATTGGGATCAATTAGCACGAAATAATTATAGAATTCTATAGCCTCCCCCCATGAATTTATGCCCAAGGCGGTGAAGACAAAAGGCAAGGCGGAAGCTTTAGTCGGTATTTATACCGTCGGTATAGTGCAAATTATAATACTCTAGAGCCTTTCCTATGAAGTAATGTGAAGACAAAGATGCAAGAGATGAGCGGAGGTTTTAGTCGGTATTATACCCAGGCGGTATTGAGTCCGACATACCCAGGCAAAAGACCTAGTTTGGGAAACTTGAATGCACATCAAGTTTTTATGGTATGCCAAAATTTCAGAATCTTTGAAACGTTAAAGATATATACTATACCTTATTTTGCAGGAAGTTCAAAAGTATATTGTAGATAGAACATTATATGTTCTATATAAAAATGATAATATGTATGTTTTTATAAATTACTACCATCAATAACTCAGTTAAGCTTTACATACAGTCAGCAGTCTCCAGTCTGTGTTCATGTCAAGTTCTCTAAACTATTCCAACCAGTGTTAAATACTATTCCATTTATATTTTCTATCCTCTGCGGTGTTCCGTTTGTCAGACAAAATGAAAAGTATTAAATATACCGTTAATTTCGTCGTACAAACGGGACTCAGTAATTAAGTTTCAAGAATTATAATCGAAATATAACGAAGGAATAACTAAAGGTAACTTACTGTGCGTTAAGGACTTTGAAAATTTTGCATTCGAAATTAAACTCGGTAAGGCAGTTCTTTTGAACCAGACTGCACCAATAGGCATAAAATTCTAACAAGTAACATTGTAAGTATTGTTTATACTTATAATGCTACCTTGGATAGTGTAACAGTAGATGGTGTAAGTCTGCTTTGTAATGTCGGCTCTGTTTAATATGTTTCTTTATCCTTTAACAAGAATTTTGAATAGTCTTTGCCTTCGTCAATGTATTACAATTTTTTTCATTCACTAGTTCTTATATTTTATTATGGTGACACCATTTCCATCGCAGCCCGAAGCGCTTCGCCTCCGCTATTATGATCTCACATGTATCGGCTCTTAGAATAAAATGATTTCGTAATAAAACAAATCGCAATGTCGATCTTGATAGTCGAATGCGGTTGCAATTTCATTTTACAGTTACTTCTTCGATCTTCCAGCATTTCTATACCTCGACAACTGTGGTAACGTATATCTAGTTAATTATTCATGAGCTTAGTTTCCTGATAACACACTGCATATTACCTTAGTATTGCTGCCTGTATAATCTTTTAATTCGTCAGTTTCTTATTCAGTTCTGTTTTGTTATTTCTAGTTGTAGTTCCTTGTAAGTGTACAGGTTTCGTTTTATAGATTCACTGATTGTTATGTAATTTATACCTTCTGGAACTGAAAGGATAGTGATATCTCTCCTAGTTAACACAAGAAAATCTGATTTTCTAATATGTTTTCTCGATATTTTTAGCTATTTTGAATCGTTTGGCACCAAAATTGGATAAAATATGTGTGTGTGGAAGTTGAATCAAAATTGCCCCTATCGTCGACGCTGTCTCCAAACGACTCGTCAGATTTCAAAAACTCCATCAAACCTTATGCCTCAAAAAGGCACTTGATGACACTTTATGAGGAATTGCGTTGATCAGTTTTGCGCTCAGATCGGCCGAACCGTTTCTTGAGAATTAGCAGAAACTTGCAAAATTATTCTTCCAAGTTTGCGCAAAAAATCGGATTGAGCTATCAAGACATACGGTACATTGTAGGCGTACGTATTGTGCGCGGTCTATTTTTTAAAACTTCAATAATTTTTATAATTAAACCACTTTTCACAGGCCTATAATATTTAATCTATTCGGTTTGACTATCAACTGTATCATCATGCGAAGTTTCATCAAAATCCCACATTAGTAAACCTTTGGTTCTCCTTGTGAGTCGATTTTGAAAATATAGAAACAGTTCGAAAATATCTGTTGGTAATCGTGTTGATTAGTTTTTGGTGAAGATTGGACAGGCCGTTTTTTCGCAATTAATTGTTATTCTTTTTCTTTTGATATTTTGATTATTTTGTATGATAACAAGGTTCATGATAACAAACATAAAAAAGTACTGCAGATCTAAGGAAATGGTTCAATTATAACAATTTATCAAAGATTGGAGTAATGGTTGTGCCACAATTTCATAATAATATCGTCA
>NW_020538040.1:30185312-30210009 GCF_003426905.1 Ctenocephalides felis
AACTGTTATATAATTGTCTTAAATTATTCAGTAAAGATTCAAATTATTTAGCAAATAATTATATAGACTTGGCAAACAATTGTTTAGTTCATTTTTAAATAAGAAATTTTTACTATGTATAATCAATTTAGATTTTTGATGCAATTCATTATTATAGTAATAACACAAGGTAAATAATTCATTAAAAATTCAAATACAATCATGTCGATACTGGATACGATTTTTTACCTACATCTTCTATGTAAAGTGATATTAAATATTCCATTCTCATCAGTCTACATATTGAATTATCTGAATATGTAGTAATAATATAGTAGAGTCATGAAATACGTCGATTTTTTTTCTATTTCTATTGCAATTGCAAATTAAACGGTACATTAATATCTTCTATCGTTCTAACAAAAAGTTGCTCATTTCTTGGCCAATTAATTTTTTTTTTGACTGCAAAATGCTTTTCTAAACTTAAAGGTGATTTTTTACCTGAAAGTATTTTATGTTTATAATAATAAAAATTTATTTTCATTCTTTTAGTTATTTATATTTAATTTTTAATGAATAATAAAACTTGTAACAAAATATCCATGATCAAAGCTGTTTTGTATTTTCCAACTATATGATTTCTACGTAAGAGAAAACTGACATTTCTGGAGCTCGGCCTTTGTGAAAAATAAAGTACGGATCAAGGATACAAATCTGACTCTACTTCCTAGAGATAATAAATCAAAAGAATATTATGTTATATCCATATGATGCTACAATATTATTTCTTCCACATCGTGTTTTTGTTTCATAAAATTGTTACTCAATAATATTATTTTCAATTATAGTTATAGTAACTGTAATTGTATTGTTTTGTAATTGAATAATAATTTATGTAATTTTCATTATTATTATAAACAAAATATTTTTCTGTATATATTTCATCCCTTTGAAAATCATTTCTCCTGATAATGCTTCAAATCGAATGGATACAAACATATTGGCAAAATTGATGACAATCCATTTTTCCACAATGGGAAAAGTAATGCAAATCGAGCGGAATGAAAATACAAAATGCAGTCTGTAGTCGTCCTTTTGCAGTATTTATCCCAGGGATTGCTAACCTGTCTCTGTAGTCTACAATTGATCTATTTAAGCTTTCATAGTGGGCGGAATTGCTTTTGTCCGATGCTACTGAATCTATTTTTTGTTTTTTCGATGGTGGTTGTTCGATATTATAATTTCAAATTCTGCACACAAAGTCTGAAAAGAAGAAATAGCCAGATGGCAAAAAATAAAGTACGACAGAATTCAATTGGAATATAGAGATAGTAATATGAAATTTATTTATATATCGGACAAGGTAAACTGTGTTTTGTATTGATAATGCAATTTTTTAGCCTTTCTAACTAATTAATGAACTAAGTATTCAGAAAAAATAGGTTATAATTCACATTAGATTAACCAACAGTATTTGAGATTTTGTGTCTTATTCTATTAACTTCAATATTAATTTTAATTTATGATATACCAAATACATCCCTTTTAACCTTTGTCACAGTCGATTACTGGTACTAATGCCTAAAGAAATTTCTTTCCACAGATTTCTTTTTACCAGATACAATATTTTATTTCCTTCTATAAATGCCTATTATTTTATGTATTTCGTACTTAAATGCAAAAATTGTTCCCGTGGATTAGTGGTTAGAGCTAGGGAATTTGAATCAGAGGTTCTAGGTTTGGATAGCCTGATGTCAAGCAGTGGTAACATTGGTTTTGATTAGGAAATATAGATAGCAATATTTTCAACAACTAAATATTGCCCTTAGTCTGCAATAAAAAATACATCAGTATTACAGAAATTGCAGTAATAAGTTCATCATCATGGAGATGGTACAAACTTCTGGGTTGCTATCTATAAAGGCACGTCGGTCAAAGGAAGTTCTGAAATATATATAAAAGATACAAGAAAATATTATTTAAGTAACTTTACTAGATCCTTTTTTATAAACTAGTATATAATTTATATTTACCTAATGGGCATTTAATTCCTTATCCAATTGCCTCTGCCAAACTATCTTTATAGTACTAAACTTGATTTTTTTAAGCTGATTAAATAAATCAACGACTTTTCATTCAAAATCATCTACAGCAAACATAAATATCTTATTTTTCGAATCTTTCTTCTTCTGTACTGCAGATTTTATCTGGTAGGATATAGAAAATGTAACCGGCAACAAGATACAAGTAGGATATAAAAAGGAAAAAAGTTAGTCTCCTCTTGATCTATCCAAACTCTCTACACTACATTTTATGCACAACGTGAGTTTGCGTGTTTCGATGAAAGGTTCTTGTTTAGATTCGAATCGGGATATTTGGACACTTTCACACGAACGGCAAAATCGGATGGTAAATGATGAGGGCAATCTAGCATCACTCCGACAAATTTAGTAATATTCAGCAATATTTTTTTTCAAGTTAATATTATATTTTTTATTTAAATCTAGCTCAACTGATGATATTAAATCTGCAGAGCAAGAAATCTGAGGTATTTATATATGGGTAACAGTGGTTGTCACAAATTTCGGTTCAATTTTACCTTTGGGAACTAATATGATATAGTAGTTATATCTATTTTTACTTAAAAATATAGATTAAAGTATGCTTCCAAAATAGCCCTTTTCGGCATTGGCACCATTAGTTAGAATATATCATCACTTTGGCCAACCACTGAGTTGCCTTCTAATAAAAAAAACAGTTATATAGGTCGGACAACTATTTGGTTGTCCTACCTATTTCGGTTAAATTTTACTTTTCGGAACTTATATGATATAGTAGAGATATCCATTTTTGCTTGAAAATACAGACCAAAATACGCTTCCAAAATGGCACTTTTTTGTCATTTCTACCATTAGTTAGAATATATCATGTCTTTGGATAACAATTGGGTTGTCTGCTAATATAAAAAAATGCATCAATAGATAGGACAACTATTTGGTTTCTCTCTAAAATGTTCGAAATTTTCGTATTAACATTTTTCTCCCTTGGTCCTAAACGGCCCTAGATTTGAATCATGATATTACACATGAAGTGTTTTTAGTTTTACGGTGAGAAATGGCAGGCAAAATGCCGAGAGTCATGCATGTAATGTTGCACACAACACATTTCGGCTTGATATGTACCAGTGCAGATTTTGTGATTTATATGTGTACCGACTATAGTTCTAGCTCGTTGTTTAGCACATGGATTTCGCTTTGATAAATTACACACTCAAACTACGGTTACCGAAATCTATGTTGCTCTCTTGGTCGCCGAGCGCAGGCGAATTCCGAACTTCTTTCTTTGGACAACGACGATGTATGTAGTATGTACACTGCCTGGGTAGGAGGATGGAGGATGCAGGATGTGCATTAGAGGTCAGGATTTTACGTTATAGGAGAAGCAACTTTTATATATTTTTCAGTGGTAAGGTGTTCTTAGAAGTTTAGACAACTTTTGAAAATTACTAAAATTATTGAAATCGGCTACGACTGATTTATTACTTATATGCTTCAGTCTTATCAATTGCTGACATTCTGGCCATCAAGAGAAATAACAACCCATAAAATTACTTAGTAATTAATCCATTCTCTTCGAATAGGAGCACTACTGAACAGGCAGTCACTATGGTATATTTTAAGATTTTTCTTTTATTATCAATAAAAATGTATTAAAAAATTACAATGAAATTTATAATTACCAATATTTTAACGTATAGTGATGAATCTTGAAGCGAATTCCGACACGCAGCATATCGTTCATGGAGGACATCCGCAAGACATGCTCTGTGTACAGATGTCGTCCACGGACGACATACGTCTACATAGGTAGTCGACTGAATGTCGTCCATGGACAACATTTGTAGCCAGAAGGATAAAGCTTACTTAACCAAGACATATTTCTGATCTCAAATATTTTGTGGTTAGATATGTTGCGAATTTACGCAACATATCGTCCATGGATGACATCTGTACAAAGAGCATGCCATGCCGATGTCGTCCATTAACGACATAAGTATACACTGGTGGTCGAGTGAATGTCGTTCATGGATGACATTTGTAAGGAAAACGTTAAGGCTTACCTATTCAAGCCATATTTTTGATGTCAAATGTTTTGAGGTCAATTAGATCCTAATAGCTTATAGAATGTTTATATTCTTACAAAAAATATTTATTCACTCGTTGAAGATCTCAATACTAATTACAATTTCATGGTTTAACTTTTTTTTATTGGCCTGATTATTGCATTTGCATTATTTTTAATTTGTATTTCAATCTATTAAATGTTTTATATCGTACTGGTTTGTATATAATTCTTCATTTTGACATACTTTGAATACAGTATTCTATAGGATGTTCTACATCGCATTAGTTTTTACGTACGTCATACTAATTTTCAAATACTTTTTTGTACATTTCTGCCCAGAAAGACAATTTTGAGTTAGACACATATTTTTGAATATATTTTCGAGTGAAAATCGATATCACTATTGAAGGATTGACTAGTTTTGAACCCGGATCCATGTGGTTGCAAGGACTGATGGTCAACTACTACTCCTTTTCTCAAAATATGTGTACAAAACATTTTATCATACTTGTTTGTTTATAAAATGAATAATATTAAAAATCTTACATATTAACCCTTTCCACTTGGAAGTCGCCGCTCCGGAGGCAAAATACATATTAATTTCGTATTTTGCGAGTGGAAAGGGTTAAATTGTGTAACAGCTTATTTTTTTAATCTTTCACATATATTGCTACGACGGATTCTGCTATGAGGAAAAGATTGACTATCTATTCTGTAATTAAAACTAAAACATGGGCTCTTGTTTTATTTTCGTGTACATTTTTATACCAATCTAAATCTAAAGTTGTACCTTAAGTAATATTATGCTTAATACGTACTCAAATATGTGCATCATTCTTAAAATTTTCTTACATTTTTCAGTAAGACTATCTGTTTTCTAGTGTACATTTTACAACAAGTATCATTCAAATCGGCCGCTTTTTTATCTCTCAAACTGAATTGCCATTTTTGGCACTTTTTGTCCCTAGGCTATGAAACTGCTGGACGGACCTGCTTTTGCCAAAAATTAATCAGCACGTCTCCTCATCAATATGCATCGAATGTTTTCTGAATTAGCCAAATCGGTTAATCCGTGCTAACATACACGCGTACATGATACATACTCACTAATTCATACACACAGACACGTTTGTTAACTTTTGCGATCTTTGGAAAGAAGAGCAATTGGGATCAATTAGAATGAAAGAGTTATAGAATTCTAGAGCCTCTTCCCATAAATTTATGCCTAAGGGCGGTTTCCGTGAAGACAGGAGGCAAGGGGTTGGTTTTAGTCGGTATCATATCCAGGTCGTATTGAGCTCGACATACCCAGACAAAAGACCCAGTTTTTGTGGCTTGAATGCACTTCCTTCGCAAAAAAATAATGCAAACACATATATCAGTTTTTTAAAGCATGCCAAAATGTTCAGAAACCTTTGAAACGTAAAAATATATAAACAAGTTCATTTTCGATTTTATTTGGGATTACTATAACTTAATTTACAGGGAGTTAAAAAGTACATTGCAGATAGAACTTCATATTTTCTATATAAAAATGATAATATGTAGGTTTTTATAAATTACTACCATCAATAACTCAGTTAAGCTTTACATACTGTCAGCAGCCTCCAGTCTGTGTTCTTGTCAAGTTCTCTAAACTATTCCAACCAGTGTTAAATACTATTCCATTTATATTTTCTATCCTCTGCGGTGTTCCGTTTGTCAGACAAAATGAAAAGTATTAAATATACCGTTAATTTCGTCGTACAAACGGGACTCAGTAATTAAGTTTCAAGAATTATAATCGAAATATAACGAAGGAATAACTAAAGGTAACTTACTGTGCGTTAAGGACATTGAAAATTTTTGCATTCGAAATTAAACTCGGTAAAGCAATTCTTTTGAATCTGACTACACCAATAGGCATAAAATTCTAACAAGTTGCATTGTAAATATTGTTATGCCTTGGACGGTGTGATAGTAGAGGGTGTAAGTCTACTTTGTAATGTTGGTCCATAATTAATATGTTTCTCTATCTTTTACCAAGAATTTTGAATAGTCCTTGCCCTCGTCAATAATGTATTATATTTTTTTATTTTACTAGTTCTTACAGTTTATTATGGTGACACCATTTCCATCGCAGCCTGAAGCACTTCGCCTCTGCTATTATGATCTCACATGTATCGGCTCTTAGAATAAAATGATTTCGTAATAAAACATAATCGCAATGTCGATCTTGATAGTCGAATGCGGTTGCAATTTCATTTTACAGTTACTTCGATCTTCCAGCATTTCTATACCTCGACAACTGTGGTAACGTATATCTAGTTAATTATTCATGAGCTTAGTTTTCTGATAACACACTGCATATTACCTTAGTATTGCTGCCTGTATAATCTTTTAATTCGTCAGTTTCTTATTCAGTTCTATTTTGTTATTTGTAGTTGTAGTTCCTTGTAAGTATACAGGTTTTGATTTATAGATTCACTGATTGTTATATAATTTATACCTTCTGGAACTGAAAGGATAGTGATATCTCTCCTTAGTTAACACCAGAAAATCTGATTTCTTAATGTTCTCTCGATGTTACAAGCTATTCTGAATCGTTTGACTCCAAAATTGGAAAAAGTATGTATGTCTGGAAGCGTATTTGAATCAAAATTGCCCTTATCGTCGAAGCTGTCTCAAAAACGACTGCTCAGATTTTAAAAACCCCATCAAAACCTTATGCCTCAAAAAGGCACTTCATGACACTTCATTAGAAATTGCGTTGATTAGATTTGCGAGATGATCGGCTCTCATTTTCTAATTGAAATTAGCAGAAGAAAACAAAATTTTTCATCCACATTTTTGCAAAAAAATCAACCTGATCAACCACTTCTCATAGGTCTAAAATATTTTAAACTGTTCGGTTAGACGTTAGACTATCAACTCTATCACCATGCCAAGTTTTATCAAAATTCGAGAGGAGTAAACCTGAGGTTCTGCTTCTGAGTCGATTTAGAAAATCGAAAAGTTCGAAAAATATCTGTTGGGAACTGTGTTGATTAGTTTTTGGTGAAGATTGGACTGGCCGTTTCTTTGCAATTAATTGTTATACTTTTGTTTTAAAAATTTTGATAAAACTTTGTATGATAATAGGGTTTATGGTCTTAACGAACATAAAAAAATACTGTAGGTCTACGGAAAATGGTTTGTTTATAACAATTCATCAAATTTTGGAATGACAAGATCGTGACAACATTTTATTATTGTATCGTTACATCTTATCTACATTATTATTATCTTATCTTAAGACAAACTGCTACACTTTGATTTTCTATATAAATTGAAGAGAAAGCTTTATTGTATACTTCTTTTAAAGAAGTGTTTTTTTAATTCCTATGGGTTTTATTAAAGTATTCTAAATCTATAATTTTCCATTTCCGTTACAATAGCATTTTCGTATTCTCCCATTAATCGTTAAAATAATTGCTTTCATGAACAGAAAATCATATATTACTCCAGACTGCCCATCCATTCTAAGAATTTTCCGAGTTTTTTTCCTCTGCACAATGATTTCCGATATGAGATAGAGTTGAAAAAAGAACGAATAAAGCGTCTCATTTTTTTTTTAAAATCCAGCTCGCTCTATTGTCCGTGAAACTGGGTTGCACCATCGTCACGTCGAAAAATAAGAAAATAATTTTCCTTTCCCGTTCAGCTCCGACACTCCGACACTCCGACAATGGCGTCGCTAGTTTTTCTAAAGAATTTTAGTATCACCGAATTTACGAGAAAAGTTCTACGTGTTTTTAAACTGAAGGCCGCCTACTTTGGTACCTTGTTTTATGGTGATGGTGGGCAAAAATTTCTAAAGATTTATTGAATTTACTCCGAATATGCAAATTAACGTGCACGTTAAAGCATGCTTTCGTTTGTTTTCTTCGAAAATGAGAAATAGTTTAGGGAAAAGAGTAGAATTTTCATATGCTGACGAGATGATTTTGTAATACCAAATCTTCAACATAGTCTTGTTTGAAACATAGCTGTTATCCGAGAATAGGCCCAAAATATACTTAATTTAATTTCATCATTTTTTAAATTTTCATCACAACTTACGACTGCTGATTTAAATATTATGCATAAATTTAAAAATATTATTATGATAATATTATGCGGACATGTGATAAACGGGAAATCGTGTTTATGTTCATGCAAATGCATATTTGCACTTACTATAAAATATGAGTCAATCAAGCGATTTCAATTTTAGAAATGTCATTTTGGATATGCATGTGATAATTTGCAATTACGAATCTGTTGGAAATATTTATAGAGTTGTTACGTTTTATTTTTGAATAGCTGATAAATTATAATAAATTAATCAATTATATTATTGATCATTAATTTTGATTTGTATTGTATATTTTGCTATTATATTCAAGCAGTCAATGAATGTATGTTAATTTTAATTACATGAAGTTCTTCAAACACAATTACATGATGAGTGAAGTTGCGAAAACTATATTTGTTTAGGCGTTGTTTAACATAATCCACAGTGTGAACGAATAATATAGAAATTATTAATCAGCAATTATTTCATTTCTTTAATGAAGGTTCATTTCTAAATGCAAATTACAATGACAAACCGATCATATCATATTTGAAGTATGACTTTAATTACATTATTGTTTTTGAATATTATACATATTTTTAATGCTAATATAAATATATAATTTATAATTTATCATTATATAATTGTGTATAATGATTGACACTAATGAATGTGTGCATCACGAGTGTTACCATATTACTAATAAACATTATTCAAAATTGTTATATGATATATTTATTTTTACTTAAATGCCATCATGTACAGTAGCAAATAGCGAAAACCGGTGTCACTACTACTTGATATCAAGCTGACCTGGCATATAATTTAGGCGTATATTATAAATTTAAAAATATTCATTGGTATTGTTTTATCTCGTGTAAGTTTTAGTCTAGAGTTTCCGTTCCTCCTTCGTGTTTAATTAATTTAATGGTACATAGAAAAACGAAATTACGTAATATATTTTGTTCAGAAAAGTTGGCTGTATGACGTTCATCTCTCTCGTAGTAGCTTTTCGAGCTGCACGACATTTGACATTTATGAGCTCGGTAAAGTTGTTATAGCGTTCTTGTAGGATAATGAGGAGGACACTAGACTATCTAGCTAGCTAGTTACACGCGGAAACTATAATAAAAGTTTTCGTATGCAAATGGCCAATCAGATCATCTGTTGTTTTTTCTTATTAACAAACGAGTTTGTTATTACTCGGGATACTTGAACACTTTGCATCTTTCAGTTTCAAGTTTCAGCTTTGTTTTTCTTATTCAAGACTTTGCTCGGTGGAGGATGCATAAATACAGTTCTAACGCGAGAGGGAAACGGGAAATTTAAATAGAAAAAGGAAAGATTAGAGATTGTAATGAATTTTAATATTTAATATGATGTTTTTTTATAAGGAAGGACTGTTGATAATTCTGTCGGTATTGCTTTGTAAATTTAATCTAATTTTATTAGTACATCAAATAAAAAGGGAAGATATTTTATATTTTATCATCATCAGTGAATATCAGACATTGGTGACTTCATTGACATATGTGACAAAATACATAATCAGTACTAACATTTATACATTAACTTGTCATTAACATTTTTTATTCACATTTAATAAATTACTGAAGAGGAGTGTAACGAAAATAATGTAAATAAAATATTTTTACAAGATAATTTATGTCTTCTTCACCAGTTTTAAGGGTGTGAATAAATTTATTAACTTTCTGTAGGGTAAGTTATAGTAATCGACCAAAAATCGAAAATGAAAATTTTTGCATTTCTTTACGTTTCAGAGGTTTCTGAGAATTTTGGCATACCTCAAGAAATTGGTGTGTGTATGTAAGTACAGATACAATTGTACGTCCATTTTGAATCAACCGATTTTAATGATTCAAAAAGCATTCCATTTCTATTCATTGGGAGATGTGCTGATTAGTTTTTGACAAAGTTAGGTCCAGCCGTTTCGGAATAAAATGGCAGAAAATCGAAACTCGGTTTTTGCGTAAACGGAACATCCGATTAGAATGATTTGAAAAATGTGCGGTTCGTATTAACGGGGAGACGTGCTGATTAGTTTTGGCAAAGGCAGGTCTCGTCGTTTAGGACATACGTAGCAAAGTGCAAAGATTAGCAGTTTTTGAGAGAACGGAGCAACTATGTATAGGTACTAAGTTTACTGTAACTTTAAACTATTGCTCGTAAAATATAATAATCATTATATAAATAGTACATAGCATTCTTACTCTGTTGTCAAATATGGAAATGTGTTAGAGCACCTTATTTTGCCTTACAAAAATTGATTCAACTATTTATTATAACCAATTTTTATATTAGAAATATAATTAACGACTAAGTATAGTAAGTACTTAAAAATGTAAAATATTTTCCACACACATGTGACAACAATAAAAATTGTTCCACGAATATTGCACGTGCATTTTGAAAAAAGTATAACTTCTGTTATTAGTAAATAAAATCTAAAAATTATTGTAGTATTCATTTTCCATTATTATTGTGCCTTAGAAGGTGCGACGGTGATCTATTACAATTTCGTTAGAGAGTCGTCGAACTATGAAATGTTTACAATGTTGTGTGAATTAAACTAAACCACTCGTTCTAGTGAATTCTGCTACCTTACCGAAACCATATTAACATACCAAAATTCTCTTGTACCTAGACGTGAATATAAATCACGCCGATGTAACAGCCGCGTTGCACAGCAGCTCCTCCTCCTTTTACTTTAAACTTGCTTTCGTGCAGAAATATTTATCGCTCTAGGGATGGAGGATTTTTTTAGAATATCGATATTGCTAAAACTATAGTGTCATCTGTTTGATATCGAACATACAAATTGTTAGTCTCACAAAGCTATAATAGCATTTGATATTGTGACACATGGTTTTTTGAAGCACAGATGATTTGTCCACACCGTTGATACTGCCTACTACAGTATCATCTGCCTGAAGTCGATGTTAGAACTTACAAATTGTTGGTCTTATAAAGATATAATATTTGTTATAATAACTTATGTGTTTTGAAGCACAGATGCTTGTATATAGGACATGAGTTATATGGGCCAATTCTCGAAATTTTTGATACTGTCCACGACTAAAAACGAACCCCCAAATAGCACAAATGTCAGAATAACATTAGTTTGACATCACGCACATTTTATTTATAAGTGCAACACTAGCACTAGTGCAAGTGCCTATTACTTTGAATATATCTCTATGTTTCTATACAACACAAAACAGGTCACCGATGTGCGACCCACAAAATGCCCAATGATTTGTAATGTCAATTTTATTATTTTGATTTAAGTGAAAATATGTTTTTCAATATATTATGTAACTATTTATGAATGCTGCTTGATGATAAATCGGATTTTTTATCTCAACGATCAGCATTATAGATTTTCCTATAACTATTAAGATAAATTCTATTCTATTTTATAACTATTGAGATTGTTTATTTATATGTTCATAGAACGTAATCAATAATAATAAATACAATTTTTACATTTGAGGCAGTACGTGGT
The DNA here is from genome assembly GCF_003426905.1 of Ctenocephalides felis. Classification (NCBI taxonomy): domain Eukaryota; kingdom Metazoa; phylum Arthropoda; class Insecta; order Siphonaptera; family Pulicidae; genus Ctenocephalides; species Ctenocephalides felis. The sequence goes on from NW_020538040.1 coordinate 30,197,018, forward strand.
TCAAGTGGTACAACCTCGGCCTTGCAACTACTAGGTTCCCAGTTTAAATCCCATCTTTCATGGAAGCTGGTATTAAGCAAGAGTGATACCCATTTTTATTTGAAAATTTGGATCATAAATATGTTTTCAAGTAAAAATGGCTCTTGATGCTAACAGATGCAATATATCACAATTAGCAATGAAAAATTATTTGGGTCACCATATAATAAAACTATATCAAAAATGGAATAGGACAACCGACAATAATCGGTTGCTTTGTAATAGCTATTAGTACGATAATCACCAACAGTTTTGTTTGCTCAAAATTATTAATTATCAACAATAATAAATAATATTTTAATGTTTATGGGAGTACTAGGTGTATGTGGTATAGTCTCGCTCATGCAACCACAAGGTTCTGAGTTTAATTTTTGTTCTGTGTACAACTTGATAACAAGCAGTAGTTAAATCCATTATCACTTGAAAATATAGATCAAAAGTGTGTTTCCAAGTAAAAATCTACATTCTGGACATTCCTGTAAAAATATTAAAATATCACCACAATTTGTAAAAAATAACCATGTGGTATTTCTTTTAATAAAAAATAGAATAGGACAACCAATCAGTTGCTTTCTAAAGATCATTAGTAAAAACAATTCTTACAAACAGTAATCATCACAACAGCTCATAGAATGCTAAATCTTGTTTGCTATTCAAAACCATTTTTAACATGTACTTTCTGATAATAATGAGAATCTAATGAGAGCCCAATGTTATAGCAAGGCTATGTTACGTTCTAGTTTTTATACAAAATGCTACTAAATACTGTCAAAATGCTATGTATTTGCTATGCGATGAGGCGTTTTACACAAATGCAACTTCACTCATATGTTGTTAATCTCAAAGATCCAGTTATGATAACATCATTTTTTTGACATTCGTGCGTTTTCTAGTTCAGGTTTTTTATCTAAGGCGGTTGACTGCACAGTGACCACATAGAATTTTTACAGTTTTTAGTACCACTTTATATGAAAAACATTTTGGTAGCACTTTATATGAAAAACATTTTGGTACCACTTTATATGAAAAACATTTTGGTACCACTTTATATGAATATCATTGGTGTAATTTTACGGCAGAAACCGCGCCTTTTCTTTTAGACAATATATTGACATTATTCCAAAATAATGCCATTATATAAATATCGATATCTATAATTCCGAGATATTCCAGTATTGTCAAATAATTCTCTTTTACAGAGTAAGATTACAGTTTTCAGTCCACATCTCCTACTACGTCGGTAATATGTGATAGCGTTTTCCTCAGATTTTCCGCAAATCTCGATAAATATCTCTCATCTCTATGCCGTGCAGTAATATATATCGTTCGTATTTTAGGAAAGCTCCGTAGATGTTTTCGTTTTTCCAATGTTTTACGGGCGCGGAAACCTAATTTACCTAAAACGTTTGGCTGGCTCGTCTCTGTGTGTTTTCTAAGTGCTAGCTAATTGCGGCAGGCTTTTAAACGCGACCGAGAGATTTGTGTTTTACTAATTTACCGAAGAGGGATTTGTAAACGCAATATCTTTGCGGGAACTTTTTAAAACGCTTGTTCTAAAGCAGAGAAATCTTGTTTTTTTCTGCTTCCTTAGGACCGTATTAGTCACATTCGTGAAGAATTAAGTGATTAAACCAGAGATTTGTATTCTAAAAATATATGTAGATTTAAACTATTGTTGAGACCATAAATTGAACCTGGAGGTGAAGTAAAGGTAAAGGAGGAATTACTTGTTCGTAGGAAAATATTTAAACACCCTGTGAGAAGTTCAAGAAGTATATCATTATTTAAAGAATACATTTGTTTTCTACTAAATATAAAAATTTAATAATTTTTTTACATTTTAGTTTGCTCTGTTTTAGTACAAAGTATGAATTTAGGTCCACATCAACCCTTTGCACTCCAGCACTCTCAAAGTTTATATTATTAAAGGACGCAAATTAGACTAAGGGTTAAAATGAAACACTAATAATTTTTTTTAATTTTTTGTTGATCTTTTACACTCTTGCCTAATACATGTAATTGGTTTTTATATAATTATGTGGCTTACATAATTATTGAGCTACAATTTGGGCTATAATTAGTAATTATGAAGATCCTACAGAAAATGTGTGCTATTGTAACGAAGAAAATTGTGTCTTTTCATAATGTGCCAGAATTCAGAAATGGAGAATGAATAGCAGATTGTATGGATAGTGTGTGTATATGTATAATATGTGTATGTGTGTGTACATAATTATATGATATGGTTATGTGTACAACTTTCATTCACTATATGAAACAGGGATATTCAACGTTTTTGAACCTTAATTCATTAATTTTTATATAACTAATTCTTATCACTCATTTTATCACAGAAATATTGTAATTTTAATATGTTTCTGTGATTTTTTTGAAAATGAAAATATAGTTAATATTATTTATTGAAAATATGTTGAAAATAAAGTTAATATTATTTATAATATTTGTAGAAAGGAAAATTGTAACTGTGTCAATCTTTCAATAAATTTAAAAAGGTTTAGAGTTTCTTCTTCTATCTAGTATTATGCACAGACTATGCTAATTTAAAAAAAAATACTTACTCACAAATTTTTGTTACATTAGTTTTAGTTCAAAACACTTGTCAAATTGTGGTAAAATTTCTAATATTTGAATATAATGAGACATGTTTGATATGTTCTCGAGAATTTCAAATAGTTGCATATCAAAATATAGAAATGATTTAATCAAGAGCGAATGACGTACAGTTCTGCCGTAACGGACTTCCGTTGCATTTGTACGGAATTACACCCTAGTCGCGCCTAAAGAAGTTTTACTTCAAAAAGGATATATTAAATGAAATGTCAAGAAATAAATAAAAAAAGAAATATCTCATTGGAGATAATCCCTTTATATGCATTTACAATCAGCATATTCTCTTAAAAAATTATCATTTTGATCGGCAATAAATATATGCAAACAATACAAATTTGTAAGCTATATTTAAAATTTATTTTTAATAATTAATAATTATTTTTTAAAATTTATTTATAAATGCGCCTCCATTTTTTTTATTCAAAAGAATTGCAAATTGCAAGAAAGAGATATATTTTTTTAATATTAAATATTAGCACCTATTTAATCATGAAACATCAGCAAATTTTTGAGTAGTACTTAGAATGTCTAAATCAGATGCCAATCCATGGATTGGGCGTCCGGGCATGTAAGAAAGAGATACGATTAAAAATTTAAGATTCCCAACACCAAGAGACCAGGTTTGTCAAACAGCTTCAAACTAATTTTGAAAAAAATATAACCACGATTCATAGCGAATGGTTCGTTATGTACCCCAATAAAACTGTTATATATGTGGCTGATACGTGCGAAGTATAACATAAATCAGATCTCCGTTCCCTAATTTCGACAAACAAAAGTCTGTTGTATTGTATGTTGTATCTATCGTCCCGCGTGTCAGCATTGCCTATTGTACGAGTACATAAGACAGGCAGACGACCGCAAACTGAGCGAGTGTGTGCACTATTTTAATTAGAGAGAAACAGCAAGTCATATTGCGCCATATGCCTTTAATAGGTTCAAGGATTAATTAACTTTGAATGAAACCCTCTTCGAAAGCTCTTCATGGAGTGTTGTAGTAGTTTTTGAAAGGCTCCCACTGGAAGCGTACACCGACGACGTGTAACTAATATCTAATAAGCATTTTCGCACATTCTGCGAGTAACAATGCAGCGGCAGCCAATCTTAATACTAAGTAATAAACTAAGAATAATAATGTACTGATATATAGAACGCGTGTAGGCAAACTGGTAGGTATAATTTGTGACATTAACCACTGAATGTAGTAACTTCCAGGTCTCATCCCAAATTTTTCAATATTTTACCAAAAAAATATGGATTTTTTCGTGAAATAACACATAAATTATGATTTTTATTGAAAAAATAATTAAAATGAAAGAGGAAAGAAAATATTATTAGTATGTTCTAAGAATTGTCATATAGTTTGATAATGATATTTTAACGTTTAAAAACGACTAAGCTATACATAAAGTTTGAAATTGTCATTTTGACTGGCGTTGGTAGGTTTAGTGTTAATACCAAAAAAAAGGCTCAAACTGAATTTTTGGTTATTCTTTTGCATATAATTACTGGTTTTTTGTTCCACTAATTTTTTGGATGTGTAACAAAAAATAGGCTAATAGAAAGTTAACAAAACTTTTACGATGATAATAATCAAACGTTTCATTTTAATATTTGAAGTTATTAAAATGGAAAATATTTTTTAGGTAAGACAGATATTGCTGTTCAAAGAATGAGATTATATATAAATAGATTATATCGCAAGCAAAAAAGTAAAAAAAATCAAGCAGTCAATGAATGTATGTTAATTTTAATTACATAAAGTTTTTCAAACACAATTTACATGATGAGTAGAGTTGCGAATACAACATTTGTTTGGGCGTTGTTTAACATAATCTAATGTGAACGAACATTATAGAATTTATTAATCAGCAATTACTTCATTTCTCTTATGAAGGTTCATTTATAAATTTAAGTTTTCTTTAAATTCATTTATAAATTAAGTTTTTACTTAAAAATCAACTACTAATTTCTATAGTTCCTGAAAATATTACAAATATATCCATAGTTACAAAATTGGGTTTAAGTGAAATTTTTAAATTTTATATCATAAATCGGAATATAGTTTATATCAATATATGGGAAATCAATTACTGAATTAGGCGCAACATGCAAACTGATTAAATGTCGAATCAAAATGTAAAATTTAAAGCATTTAAAATTATAGCAATAACTATAGGAAATCTGTAAGATTCTTACTTGGTATTAGTTATTTTTTCAAAAAAAAATCTGTAAAAAAAACATGATCAATCGGAGGTGAAAACCATACTCGTTTCTTGTTCATAAACTTCACATATGAATATTTATTACATACAAATTATATAAATTATAATTATATATATTATAAATATTTTACATAAATAATTGCTTTTATACCAATTGCGCCCACATCGAATTTCGTTGATTTAGAATATTTTACTTATTTTATTCAATTTTATATTTATTTTTGTGTGTACCAAAGGTAGCGAAAGTTGGAAGTCGCAAAAGTAGGAAATATAAGCTTTATAGATTACATCACGAATATCATTTATCAAAAGCTGATTTATGTGGATATGTGATTATCTGAAATATTAACCGCAAGCAAATAGGTTTGTAGTCTAATCTGTAGATGCACGAACATAGATACTGGCAATATTTATATATTGTCTTACTTGTGATGAATCGATTATATGGAACATACTATAAATGCAATAATATTTATTTTTGCCTACTAAAATGAATTATGTTGTAAACTTTTTGCATGGATATTTAAATTATCTTTAGATGTGCAAGGCAATAAGGCAATTTGTTTTAGATTGTTTCAATTATATTTGAATACATTATTTTTTGAATTACAATGCTACAAAATTGTTCCAACCAGATTCGTCAAAACCCAATTATAATCGTTACTCTCATCTTTGAATAAAATGCTTTACGGTTAGTCATCTGGCATCCACGATGGTCTTATGGTGCTCTGGGGGCCAGTTGGAAAGGAAAGAGAAAATAAATGGACATTGTAAAATAATTTAGGAAACATGGTCTGGAAACATGATTATGAAATATGGTCGTAGTAAATTTATGCATCGAATAAGTCGTTACGTTCTAGATTATATTTTAATCCTAATGGTTTACTTCATATGTAACATGGGTATAATAAAAGAAAATGTCCAACATTACAATGAAGGTAATGAAATCTAGTTAAGTTAGAATTTGTTTTATTTGAAGGACCAAGAAATACATGTACACAACCGTACCCACGAAATTTGTCACAACCGTACCCAATGCATACTTATGAAACAAATCATCGTCATGACTGAGCTAAATTATGTGCGTAAAAACTAATTGCTGGTAGTTAACTACTAATGTTCAACTTACAGCAAAATCACAAACAAAGTGATCTATCTGTATACAAGAAATAGTTATTATTAGAAAAAATCGAATGAAGAAATTTTTTGGCGCTTTAAAAGCATTGCTATTTACAGATCATGTTAGTTTAGGACGCAATAATGCACTGAATGCAATAATATTCAAACAAACAAACATATTACGTCTTTCTCCTTTTAGACCCTATGTCAAAATCAGTATAGGAAAAATAAAGAGAAAATAAGTTCTGTATATACCTGAAGAATTTGGCCTAAATATTTCAAAATCAAAATTATTGTGGGAAATTAACATATGAATTACCAAGGAACCGATTCTGCCGCAAAATAGATCAATGCTATGGCAAGGCCGTGTTAAGTTTCAACTTGCATACATTATGCTACTGAATCATACTGAATGCTCTCAAAATGTCATGTATTTGCTGTGCATTCAGGCGTTTTACACATAAACTGCAACGTCACTCGTATGTTATGGAGCTGAGTCGGAAAGACCCTGTTATCTAGGATAGTTTTTTTGACATTTGTGCGGTTTCTAGGTTAGGTTTTCTATCTGACAACCTGAGTAAAAATATTTAGAATGATTTTGTTTGGAAAGTTCTTCATAACATAGCCTTGGCATAACATTGGTCTGTTATACGGCAGAATCGGTCCCTAAATAAAACTTAATTTGAAAGTGGATGGCGTTTCTATTATACTATCATTTGTGGTAAATATAGTATTCCTCATTTTTGGTTTAACTTGTTCAAATTCAATCAATATGATGCAATTTATAAATTAAAAAATATTCGATTCAGTACAATAGTAAAATTCTGATATATTAATATATTTCTCAATCGAAGCGTTAACATTGCATATGACTAATTCCCTTCTCTTCATTAGTAACGGCGTCCGATCGCGTGAATAAAAATTTATTGTCGACAAACAAAAATTCATATGAAATTAGCGATAAAACATAACATAACAAAAAAACACAATGAAATTTACGGTACGTAAATATCGCGGATTCGTTAGCAAAATGCAAACAAATCCCGCGCGGCTGCATCAACCTCGGCGCGAATGATTAAAACGTGGCTTATGGGTTTTGCATTCAATGAAAAATATTCAATAAATATTCATAAAAGGCATCCGACGAACGATTCCCAACAGATATATAAATTTATAATAGATATATTTTATGCTCTGGAAAGGTATTGCAAATGCGTTCGGTTTTATTTATCAATGATCGAATGCTTCCATACAATAGCATTATTCATTGAAAACGATAAAATATATTCAAATGCATAAGGGTATAAAACATGCATACAAACTTTTTCCAAATTTATAACAAACTATTCAAAAGCGCAACAGAATTGTAATATTTAACAATTTTCAATACAGGCTCTGGCAGTTTTATATTAATTCTCGGATGTGATGTACATACATTGAACGTAAATGATACGTTGACTTTTGTCAAATATAAAATTACTCTCAAAAGCTGAATATAACACTTACATTAAATTTTGTAGTTTTTGACTCAAATTAATTTTTTAAACTGCCGAATAGCATTATGCCGAACTAGTGGTGTATGGCATCGTGCCTCTAGGCAAATTGCTGGTACTGTCCGTACCGTAATGAAATATTCGAAGAATTTTAAATGTTTTCAAATATATTATTTCAAGTGATATTTCAAGAATATAAGTGAGCTTTCGAGTTTTAGCTAGAATTAAATTAAAAATCGAATTATTTTTGATATTCAAAAAAAATTGTTTTTATCATATTTTTTTGCCCTCCCTAAAAACCATTGTTTTGTCAATACAAGCAGAAGGTTTTTTGAATCATTCAAATTGGATGCTTCGTTCTCTCAAAAATTACCATTTTTTGCACATTTAGCTCCTCCTTATTTTCAAAACGGCTGGACCCGTTTTTGCCAAAAACTAACCACTTCTCCCCATCATTAAAATTTGAATGTTTTTTGAATCATTCAAATCGGATGCTCCGCGCTCTTAAAAACTCGATTATTATAAAATAAAAATGAAGAATTCGGCTAGGAAGAAATGGAATAAGTGAAACAAAATTCAGCAAATCTTTCAACATAAATATTTTAAGCATTTTATTTTATACATATTTTTTATATTATTTATATATGTGTGTATACAAATTTTTAAATTAGTCAGTTTCCATTTATTTGATTCAATTAACCCTATGCGTAATTTAGCAAATAGTGCATTTTTATGACGTTCGTAAACATTTAATTGTTAAATCTAGCTCGCATATAAAATATTAATATTTGTTCACGAATGCATTTTATGGACCAATGTTATATTTTATGTCCGAATTTTTATGTTCAGACCTTTTAACTACGTCATTACGCTTTTTATGAACATTGTAGGAAACATTACACAGGGATTGTTCAGATTTTTTTTAAGTACGACCACAAAATTCCAAAATGCTATTATAAACGTAATATGTGAGTTAAAAGCTACCTCCATGGCTTGATCGTAAAATAGATTACATTTTTATGGGAACAAACGGTAATATTTTGACATAAATTATTGGGGTTTTATGGGGTCCTAGCTATTATTCGCTTGTTGTTTTATTCTCAATAGGAATTGATTTCGAGAAATAGGGTATCAAATGTTTTGAATCAAATTGGTGAAATATTTCGTATAAAGGAAAGGAAGATTTTGTGTAAAAATCAATTTATATATGAATGAAATCATTTTTTAGTATAAATGCTTAGTTATAAATTAGTTACTCAAATTTATGGTTTATGATCTAATCTATAATTTGCAAAATATTTTACTGATATTTTGTTAATTTTTATTTGTACATATAGCAATGGTTGTAGTAAAGGAAGATACTGCCAATACAAAACTAACACATTCATTAATTAAATTAATTTAATTTATCATAGGTATACTACTCTTCTCATTTATCATTCAAAATGTATTACTGGTACACATCAGATTTCAATCTTTGACTGATTATTTAATTTTAGTAAAATGTTTTATTATATTATAAGAAATATTATATGATAATCTATAATATACACGTATTCTAAATTATTTTTTTCTTTTTGTTGCAGGTAAGATGAACATATTATCAAATGCTAAATTTATCATCTCTAATTGTCAGACCAGGTAACTTAGTAAAATATTTGATGGTTTAAACATGAAGACAAGATTTGCAGGAAAATTCAGATAAATATTCAGATCATTGAGATGAATAGTAAAGTTTCGAATCTTTTGCATATGCACCACAACTAGTTTGTATTGTTGCTTCAATGTCTTAAATTTAAGATAAATGATTTTTTAACTTATAGTGGGTGTTAAATCCTTCTAAAGTATAATTTAATACATATCTAATTAATTTTAAATAATTTATATCTTTTCAAATATTTATTTAGTAATCATAAACGGTAACAGTTTTGTAAACTTTAATCACTTAACTCTCTATATGGTGTACATAGAAATGCGCTATTTTTCGTAAATTTTTTCAGACATTTTAATTTTTTGACTTTTCAAAATTAATATCAGATTTATTGTATCGATACGTACATCTAATTGAATAATATATAATCACTATTGGAAATTTCTAATTGTAAAAATCTATCAAATATAGATAGTGCGCCATCTAAAAACACCTTTGGGTTGTCATTTAAAAATGTCACCTAAAAGCGACGAATAAAACGTTCGAGCTCACAGGACTATTTTATTGCTATTTAAAAATCTAAATAACTAGTTGAAGGTGGCATTAAGGCAAGTTGCATAAAATTCGCGAAATGTGTAAGTCCCCTAGTGGCGGACACCTAAGGTTATTTATAAATAAATCAAAAAATATTTTACGTAATGTTTATTAAATTATGACTTTTGTTAGATAACAAAGTTAGAAATCAAACGTGATCCTGCACCTGCGTGCCCCCCGCGCCCCTTTTACTAGTATTTTGAAATAAAAAGATTTATACTCGCTTAAATAATACGTGTTAAATAGTGTCCGGCGCTAGGTGCCGTCCGGCGTAATTTTCAACTGTTTATTTCGAAAATGAACGTTTCGCTTCCAATTAGATCTAAATATTGCGATTTTCAATTAAATTTTTCTCAATTACATTTAAATTATCTCTAATTATATTAATTATATTGCACAGACACGTGCTCGATATCCTAAAATTGTAGCTTATTATTCAAAATGTTAATGAATTGATAATGCTTGACTCATCACATTACAAAAGCAACTTTTTACACAAATTTTAACTAAATTATTTTATCGAACTTTGATGATGGCTTGCGTGGACCTGCTACTTTCACTAGTTTTTTCAATAAATGAAGTTTAACCTACAATTAATTTATTAATTTTATTCATCTAATGGATCTTAAAACAGAAAGTTGTAGTAAATTGTCTCAATGCCCATGAGCCACCAGTAAAATAATTCAATTCCCTTCGAGTTCATAAAGATTTTGACGTCAATCCACAATCCGGCTATCATTTAAAATAGTACCTGTGAATGTTATCAGCTCGTATAGTTAGCTCGAGTTTCTAACAAGATAGGGAAAAAAGACTACAATGACATTTGATTAATGGGCCCGAGGCCATTATAAGGCCCGCAGGGATTTGCGAATACTCTCGAGTATCACGTTTTCCAGAGACCATCCGAAATAATGGCGTGCCGAGAATTATTGCTTCAGACAGAACGTAATGACAGAATCTGGGAGGGCTATCTTTTACATCGGGATGAATTTTTGGCATGCCATGCTCGGGGTTTATTATATTTAATGAATATTTTTGAATACGTTACACTTGGGCCCAAGCTTCACATACCGGGCTTCTTGTTGCTTTATTACTTTATAATTACCTTATTAGCGGACATTACTGGCATTTATGCGATATTTTTTGTTCTTAATAATAATGGGTCCGAGAACTGTGTTATACTCTAATCGGAGATCTTTAGTGTGAGGGATTTCATGTAGATGTTTTTGAATCATCTACCTTTAATTTGGAACTGATTTTTGATCTATATTTTTAAATTCAAATGAGTATCACTAAACGATATCAGATTTTTCTAAGAGTCTACTTTTATTGATCTAAAACTGATGGAAGGGCGTTTCTAAACATTTTACCTATTTTCTTGCAACTACCTACTACGTTTTTGCTGTAGATTGTCTGACAATGAAGGGTTTTAGCTTCAATTCTTACAAACTTATTGCATATTGGTAAATTTAAGCAGATATGTATGTATTTTATACACTCTATAGACTTTTTACTCCAACAAAATATTTTTTTTATAGTTTTATGGTTCGTTTTTTGGTATAGCTTTCATCACAACTATATATTGCGATATTAATAAGAATTCGTATATCATAAGTATCTGTAATCAAAACTGAAAATATAAAAGAAATTTAAGGGAGATCTATCTGATATTTACTTTGAAATATATAGTTTTACTGAAATTCACGAGTACTTTTTTAAGTCATTTGTCAGACTAAAGTGGAGCAACACGTTGGGTTAAATTTAAAGTTTTTTGTAGTGTACTTTTTTATGATAACCGTGTTATTCAATGTAAATAACATCAGTATAATTGTTTAAATAGTGCAACCTTGAATAACGAAATGCATTAAACATAAAACATTTTAAATCGAGATCCAGGAAATTATTGTTGCATATAGTTAAATACCTAGCAATTTAATCAGTAAATTTAATTTGTAAATTTTGAATTATAAAATCACTAAAACATATTCTTAATAATAGTGTGTTGCAATTTTCGTTTTGGGCTGATCAGGATGTATTTTGTCATGGCACATTTGCCATGTTAAAAACTACATGCAACAACGATTTCCTAGATTTTGATTCAAAATATTTTATGTTTAATGCATTTTGCTGTTTAAGGATATATTACTCAAACATACTTATATTTTATTACTGATTTCACTGTAGAGAGACATAGCAAATAATCAACTTTTCATCTTTGTTGGCTTTAGAATTTAATATTCTGTAATATTATTAGAAACGGCCAAAAAACAGCCAGATTATTATAAAGCGATATTTTATGTCTTGAGATTGCAATATAGTTCTCGGTTGATTTATATTTTCCTAAGTTAAATTAAGTTAATTTTCTTACATTAAAGTGTCCTTATGACATATTCAACTTTTATTTATTTATTTTATTTTAATTAAGTAATTCAGTTAATTAATTTTTAATTTCAAGTCTTAAAAAGAAAATCACGAAGACATATTTTTAATATTAGTGTGTTGCAATTTTCGTTATGAGTTCATCAGGTTATAGTTTGGCATGGCGTGTTTGACATACCAAAGTGAAATGGAAGTGGCCCTATAACTTATACGAACGTTACGAATCTGAATACATTTTCTACTTAATGGGAGGCGTTTGTCCCTGACTTAATTAAATATTTACATTTTACATCACACATCTTATTACATCTTAATCTGATCTTATTCAAAACACTCAACTGTCCTATACTTATAATCACCAATGTCTTTTTGTTTCAAAATTTATATTAAAGAATTTTCAAAATGACATAAATTCAAATCAATGTCTCACATATAAATTTCTTGACGACATGCTTCTATTGCGAATATTTCCATTAAACGTCTATCTAAATCCTTTATTTCGCCACACCTAAGACAGTTTTAAGAGCACTGATCCGAGCCAATATATTTTTGTCAGTCTTGTAATGAAATGGCACAGACGAAAAAGAGTTATAGTGTATCCTTGAAATTGTTTGCAACGGGTTCTATCATTTTCCGAGAATCACTATCCGGTATATAACAACCGAAAAAAGATAAAAAAACATATCATACGAAATGCTCATTTCTTTCTTTCGAACTCGATGTCCGAATGACCAGTGAAACGGAACGGCGCTCTCGATCGATTTCAGAACATCTGAAGAGGGATAGGAAAATATAACTAAGATCGAAATTCGATGTCGATATGGAAATGGAAACTCAACTTTTGATATCTTTATACCTTTG